>NC_049211.1:37302675-37552675 GCF_013347855.1 Anguilla anguilla | reverse complement strand
TCCCCCCCTCCCTCCCCACCTACCCACCAGCAGACTTTCTCTCAGGAAGGAAAGGATGGCCCAGTGGCTGTTGGCAGGCCACGCCTACCACCCAGGGGAAGCCAGTCAGGTAGAGAACTCTGAGGTCCTGTGTTACGCATGAGAAACATGCTGACAGGTATGCACACCTGTTTCTATACCACGGGCAAACTGATGTAAATATAGAGGTATGCATACACACGGTGTATACATGGCTAATTCAACTTAGCATCTGCTGGATAAAGCATACATACTACAGTGCACCCTAGAAGGCAAAATAGGTACTAGGTAGTAGGTACAGTACAGCCATGTAGTGCTGATGACCAATTCATATGTACTGCACCCAGTTAGCAGCACCCCAGTACACTGACAGCATGTGCGTGAGAAATGAGGAATGTGTGTGCGTGTGTGTGTGTGTGTGTGTTATTGAATGTGAAATTAGCTGGTAATGCATCTTGGCACAGACTAAAAAGCTTGATTGAAAGTCTGCAAATTGTTAGAATTTCTTCTGTACAGTTCATGAATATCTTATTTTACCTTGTAAAAAATATGTATACATATAACCTGCCATTGTATTTAAGATGGATTTCCAACAGGTCTACTGGTATGACTTTTGTTTTTCTGTTTGTCTTCTATGCAGATTATTTTACATTATATTCCATTGATGAATGGCAGATTATGTAGCCCTATAAACAGCCTCTGTTTGTGTCATTAACTTGTCATTAATCTTACAGCTATAATACAATAAAACTCTAAGTTAAAACTTCTGCCGTGTGTCTGTGTGCGTTATGTTATTGCTTATCGTTAATAATACTTAAACTAAGATGAAACGAACCAGCTACAGCTGTTCATAATGCTCATTTCTTGAAAACATTTTCTAGAAATACGGGTTGCCAAAAAATATTCGGACGAATTTTTATATAAAGACTACAGTTCCCATGTGTCACAGTGCCGGGGTAACCTCTGGACGATTTAAGTCATAACCACAAGAGGGGGAGTTCGTAAGTTGCACATATTTTTAAATGTAATAGAACTATTATATCGCTGTTTTAAATTTTAAAAAATTGATAGAATTACCTTAATAATGTATAATCTAAGTAGATGTGTTGGTGCTGGGGGTTGAACATATTTCAAAGGAAAGAAAAGTAATACATAATTCCCTAGTTCAAAGATTAGATGCAATTCTCTGTCCAAAACTCAACTCGATCTGCACATGTTTCTACATTGCTCTTTTCTGATTTCCGTACAACGCGCGCTGGCAGAGAAGTGAGGGGGCCAGCTAGCTATCTGGTAGTTGTGCTGGGAATAGCCGGGTAGTGTTTATCAATTACTGTGGATATAGTCACCTATATCCCACTGCCTTGACAAATCGAGCTGGCTAACAAGCTAACCTCTACGCACCAGGGAGATCAAATAGCTTATCTAGCTTATTCTTTGACGTTGTTTTTTCTTTCTGGGGTAAATACATTATTTTTGATACCGCGGACCGGGCCTGAGTAACATCGGATGTGGTAAGTTAGCAAGTTAATAATATTTTTTCTTGAAGTACTTTATGGATTTATATTAAATGTCACCATCCGCTTAATTAGCATCTGCCGAACATGCAAGTTTCTACCAAGCTAGTTGGTTAATGTGGCTAATGTTTTGGGCTTTGGGGTTAGTTTGGGGAGCGAATGAAGGGTGTTGGAATGAGAAATGTATGTGGTGTGCTGGCCAGTGGGGATATCAATATCTAGCTAACGTCGCTAATATTATAGCATTAGCATACTTTACATCTTATATTCGAGGTAATGCGTTTGAACCCCACATTTTAGTGTAGCCAGGTAGGTAGTTTAGGTTTGCTTTCTGGCATCAATCAGCGGCGCCCCTCACCTTACCAAAGCGGTTAGCGTGTTGAGTACGTTAGCCCTAATGAGAGAGGTGGTTGTGTCTCGTTTTTTTCTCTCCAATGACTTAAGTCGGCTATCTAGCTATCCGATGAGTATTCCAACAGATATTAGCCAGCGCTAGCTATGTAGCGAACGTTCTTGCTGTGTATCTTACTATCTTAATTCGATTCCATTTATTTGCTGTGAACTGTTCCAAGTGGGGATGAGTGAGATTGGGTGCGATGGCTATAACTAGCTGGCTGATGTTGGCTAATGTGGGTAAAATGTAGATGTGTTCTGCTAGACAAGAACCGAACCCCCGGCCTTCTTTCTAGTTGTGCGCCGGGCACCGAGCGGCCCACTTGGGCCTTTGTCATCAATCACCCCCATCCCCCAACAACACATGCGTTTCAGTCTCAACTGCCTAATGTTAACTAATTTGCACAAATTCCGACCCATAGCGAGCTAGTCGAACCCTCTTGTTCAGTCAGCGGCTTTCAATGTGCAGCGATAACAGGCTAGCTAACGTTCATGTTGATGTTTTTTGGAATGATTATGGCTAATGCTAGCTAGCTAACGTGCATTAACACGGACTTGTGTCGATGTCGAAGCCTAGCTATATGATGTATTATTCGTACATCTACGTATTTACACGTATTTACAAGACCCTGCCCAGTGGCACAATATATATCTGGTTTTCCAGGCCATAAAAACCGCTAGCTATAGAAACTGCTTGCTATTATAATATGACAATTTATTCAGGTATACGTTTTTTATTGACAGCTGGGTCGGTCGGGGGCGAACCCCCATTTTACGACTGAGGTGCAGGGTTGCTACAGTCCAATTTCAATTCAGTCTTCCGCCTTTTCCGAAAGAACAGTTTATAGACAACCCAAAGTAACGAAAGTATGTTTTATTAAATTAACGTGTTAGCTGTGTTACTTATAGCCATGCAGGATTTGGACGGGTTCAGCCCAACGATCAGTGTTCCCAATGGATTATTATGCTAGCTACTGTAAGTACTTCACGATTCAAACACTGCCATTAAGGTCTCTGGGACGTTAGTGAAGTAATTGTAATGTACGAGAGTTTACACAATTGCCTGTGATCTTTTGTGGACAGTTCTGAAAGTGTCTCGAGCAAAACCGTAAAGTAAAAATAGCTGGCCAGTGCATCCACAATAGACTTGTAGGTCTATACGTAATTCATACATTTTAAAATATAAAAGCGGTAACAGATTTGAAGTGTTTTGACTCATTAAGACCTTGATTTATCCGTATATCGTATATATGTATTAGGAATGAGCTGCCTTTGTTTCGCACTACTTTCTCCACCAGGTAAAGGTGTTAATATAATGTTACGTGTGACGGATAAGTATCCAGCGGTTTGCAAAGATTGTTTGCAGTTTTAGCCAACGCTCCTATACTTCGCACATGTGGAGAACCCAGAGTTTGTTGAGAGCGCGGTAGCCCCGCCCTCTGCCTTAATATTTCATAAGCCACGCCCCTTGGCCCTCAGCTGCCATTTTGATTGTGATCGCGATTGCTGTACAGTACCGCTACGGAACAGTGTAGTCTACAATACAGGCACGACAACGCAACCTAGCTAGCTAGCTACATACCTAGCTGGCATCTGCACTAGTTACAGTGACTCGACAGTTAACATTAGGAAAGGATCTCCGACCACAAACGCTTTGATTACTGCTCTTTTATTTGGCTTCCTGTATTTCTTTCTATCCCGTTGAAAAATCCAAGTTGTCATAGCTAGTCGAATAAAAAGGAGCGGTTTGCTGTCACTGAGGGAGCAGGGAAGGATTATTGGTAAGATATTGCTGGTCATTGCATGTTACTAGCCGTAGAGGCTGTAAATATTTTTCAGATTTAACATAATGTTTGCCTCCTCACATTGACTAGCTTGTGTGTTGTATTTTCCGTTCGAGACGTTAATGTGTCCTTTTAGGTTTGGTGGCTAACTAGCTAGGTCTACGTGTCTAATTTAACCTAACGCTGGACGTTAGATATCAAATATGAACAAAGTATTCTAGCCTAACTGGGTGTAGTTAGCTAGTTAGCACAGCGACAGAAGTTAGGCCCAGGACAGGTAGCTAGCTAGCAAGATTGCGAGCGCTAGCGAGAATGCTAAGATTTTTTTATTTATTTTCCCTGAATGAATCAATATATAACGTTAGCTAACTAACTGCTTAAGGCATGAATCCAACCACGCTGAAGTTACACGGGGGTTGCATAACCATAGTAATTCTGTAATGTGACATTATCGTGTGTTCTTGACTCTCCGATAATGAAAATATGCTTAAAGTCAGATCGGTTTTTTAGTTCGCTTACAGCTAGTTTGCCAAGTTGCTGGGCAGATTTTAAAAAAATTAAATGAATGACGCGATCGCGGCCTGTGTTTCACTTTAGCCTCATACTAGGAAGTAGATGACTGGGTACTGTGTCTTAATGTCTGTGATGACTTGGCCGGTAGAAATCGAGCTAACGTTAGGGGACACATCTTTCTATTTATTTAACTCTTACTGGCCTACCACGCCAAACCATCATTAAAAAGAGCCTCCCACTCCAACGAACTACAAGGTCTTTTGTTGGGATTCGACCTAGCTATAAATATTGCAGTAGTCTACAGCTAGCAAGCTAGCACACTTTCGAAAGCAAATACGACTGTCTACATCTGTTATCTGGAGTTAGCTAATTAGGCATCTAAACATTAAGCCATCGGTGCTTGTTACGAAAAGTAGCTACGGGTGACATGTAGATAATGTTTAGGGGTTAGCTCTCATGCTAGCTGTATTTATAGAAAGCTGACAGCCAAGTCGCTAATAAACTAACGCATCGTATCTGCAGCTGGTTTTGAATGAATCAGCGTTTTTGTAAAAGAGGAACCCGCTAGCCACTGCTTACCTAAACACACCCTTCCGCTGGCTCTGGAGTGATGCTTGGGCATATTAATAGCAATATTATCTCACCCAGCGCAGTCAGAATGCGGTGTTTTGGCCATTTGAAAACCTATCCGAAGCGCAGGGCTTTGAATGCATCGTCGACGCATTTAGCAAGTCCTTGCGTTTAATTTCAGTTTCGAAGAATATTTGACCATTTGCACCTATTTTAATGAGTAACCGGCTGCGGAAGTGCTTACGCTGAAATGGACTGCTGCAGCAGCAGTGCGGTTTGATTTTACTGCCACCTTTTAGGTTTTGTCCCGTTTTTACTGCTTATGACACAGCAGCTCAAACGAGTTTACTGTGACAATCACATTAATTTCGCTCTTCCTGTACCGGATCTTTTTGAAACCATGTCTGAATGACAAATGAAAAAGGCCTGTAATGGGTATTGTAATGGAAACAATATTGATATATTGGCTTTAAAGTGAGCTATTTGTTAGACGTGAAATTTTGTTCTTTTCACGCACTTTCATGCTTCGTACTGCATATCTATTACACTTGACTTGTTATTTAAAAATCTGCCAACGTGGTCATTAATATAACTGCGCATGTAAGTTAGAATAAGGGAACTGAGCATCTATAACAAACTGAATATATTGATTAATTGAAACCCTTTAGTCAAACCATAAACCACTTTCAAATTTGTGAACCAGTGTTATAGATCCAAGTTTTAAAATGATTATATTCATGTCATAGGAATGAGATGTGCAGGCATGCTGTCTGTCTGTCCTGTGTGTATGCATTTATTACCCTGAGTGAAAGGAGCTGTCCAGTGCTGAAATTTGGGCCTGTTTCTGCCCTTATTTGACCACAAAAGTTGTGCCAGTTGGCTTGTAAGCTCAAAGCTGGCTTTGTGAAAATCTCCAGATGTCCAGCTCCCCGCTGTCCAAGAAGCGTCGCGTGTCAGGATCCGAGACCAAGACGGTGCCACACTGCTCCTCCTCCTACTCTGTCAGAAGTCAACCGACCCACACTCCTGAGAACGTGAGTACATGCATACATACGCGCACGCACACACACACGCACGTGCACACACACACATACACATACACACACGCACACAGTATTACTGTGTGGAAATGACATCAACATGGATGTGTTGGTAAGCTTGGTGCTTGGAACATTGCACACACAAGCGTGCGCACACACTCACACACACACACAGCATTACTGTGTGGAAATGACATCGACATGGATGTGTTGGTAAGCTCGGCGCTTGGATCATGAGATGAAGCTGATCTGAAGTGCCTGTTTAATCCCTGCTTTATTCTGGTCTGTCTGTGCGTTTCCAGGGCATGGCTAACAATGGTAACGAAGCGGAGATCGATGAAGGCCTCTACTCCCGGCAGCTGTAAGTCTCCCGGTCCGTCCGTCCGTCCATACACCCCTCACAGAGGCGCAGTCAGTGACTGAAGTTTGCGTTGTGCACGTGAACCTGCGTAGCCTGTGCACTAGGATGTGTGTGTGGTGTCTGTTCCTCGCCTCGCCGGTGAGGCGTTCGGTGGCGAGCTCTCCCGTTTGAACTCCCCCCCTCCCCCCCCCCCCCCCCCGCCTCGCTTCCGCAGCTACGTGCTCGGACACGACGCCATGAAGCGCATGCAGAACTCCAACGTGCTGATCTCGGGCATGCGGGGCCTGGGCGTGGAGATCGCCAAGAACGTCATACTGGGCGGCGTGAAGTCCGTGACCGTCCACGACCAGGGCGCCGCCGAGTGGAGGGACCTCTCCTCGCAGGTCAGAGGTCGTGACGCCGAGGGGGGGGGGGGGGGGGGGGGGGGGGGGGGGGGGGGGGGGGGGGGGGGGGCGATAACGGGGCCCTGCGTTCCCGCACAAACACGCTGACCGCGCCTGTCTGCTTCCTCCTCCAGTTCTACCTGCGCGAGGGGGACCTGGGACAGAACCGGGCCGAAGTGAGCCAGCCGCGCCTCGCCGAGCTCAACAGCTACGTGCCGGTGACCGCCTACACCGGGCCGCTCACCGACGACTTCCTGTCCGCCTTCCAGGTCCGAGCCCCCCCGTTGCGCTGACGCGCGGAACGCGGAACCGAACGCGCGCGCGTGCGCTCGCTGGCGCCGCCGCGGCACGTCTCTGACCCTGTCTTCCTTTCGCAGGTCGTGGTTCTGACCAACTCCGGCCTGGAGGAGCAGCTGCGCATTGGAGAGCAGTGCCACAGCAAAGGCGTCAAGCTGGTCGTCGCGGACACGCGGGGCCTCTTCGGGTGAGTGGCTGAACGCTTACCTGAGCTGACCGCCTTTAGTACCGTCCGCACGTGCTCGCTATTTACTTACTAGCGATTTGTGCCGTCTGTCTATCTTGCGAACACAAAATAAAAAAGAGTTTTAGTAATGAATGAGTGTTCTTTAATAATAAAGGAGATGGTGAAAGATGTGTTTTTGGAGGTGGCGAATGGTATACACTACAATTACAGGCATTCAGTAGATGTTCTTATCCAGACACAACATTTTTACATATCGTTTACATTGCATTTTTACCTTATCATTTATATAGCAGTTTATATACTGGAGAAATGCAGGTTACGTACATTGCTCATGGTCACAACTGCGGTGTCCTGCCTGGGAATTGAACCTGCAACCTTTAAGTTACAAGACCCCAGATCCTTACCTCTTTATACTACCCCGTCCGTCCACACACAGTGTTGTGGGTTTTGTGAATGATGCCCACATGGTCTCTGCAGGCAGCTGTTCTGTGATTTTGGGGACATGGTCGTGTACGACACCAACGGTGAGCAGCCCCTCAGTACCATGGTCTCCATGGTCACCAAGGTCAGTGATCTTTGGGTTCTCTCCGTCCTTCTCTTCTGCTCACGCAGTAGTGCACAGCTGTCTGTAGAACACTGACTCTCTTGTCTGTTATGAAGGGCCATGTCTTGCTTTACGGTTGCAGTCTGTTGTTTTCTGGACGGCCAACGGTTGTGCTTTTTAGTCACTGTGGTGTGGTGGGTCTGTTCTGTCATGTGACTCAGGATAGCGTGGGTGTGGTGACGTGCCTGGACGAGGCTCGGCACGGGTTCGAGAGCGGTGATCACGTGACTTTCAGTGAGGTGCAGGGCATGACCGAGCTGAACGGCTGCAAGCCCAAAGAGATCAAAGTTCTGGGTGAGACTCCAGTTACACACATTCACCTGCATGTACACACACACACACACGCACACACACACACTCCCATTCAACTGCACACATTCACCTGCATGTACACACACACACACACACACACACACACTCCCATTCAACTGCACATATTCACCTGCATGTACTCACACACATTTCCCCCCATCAGTTGCCCATCAGCTGAATTGTCCTTCTTCGTGACGTTAGATTTGTTTATAGTCATTCATTCGCTTTCCATAAACCAATGGCATGCGCAGACCGGACTGCCCGTACAGCTGGTTGGCTGTCTCTGAAATCGCTCGCACGCTGTCTTTCCAGGTCCCTACACCTTCAGTATCGGCGACACCAGCGAGCTCTCGCAGTATGTGAGAGGAGGCATCGTCTCCCAGGTCAAGATGCCCAAGGAGATGAGCTTTGTGAGTGCAGCGTCCGCAACCCCGACCGTGCTTCACACGTTTCACAGTCACTGCAGTGTCTCACATGCACACATGCACATAGAGGCTTTGCTGGCCTGGGCCTCGAGGGCTTCAGAGCCAATCGCAGGCTAGAGGTTTTGCTGGCCTGGGCCTCGACAGCTTCAGAGCCAATCGCAGGCTAGAGGCTTTGCTGGCCTGGGCCTCGAGGGCTTTGGAGTCCGCTGGCTAGATTTAAGAAACCAGGTTATTTGTCATGGTTTCCACCCATATTGGAAATCCTAGACCTTTTTAATGCATTTTTTTCAGTCATGGAAAAGTCATATAAAATGATAAAATTACCTACATAACCCGAATAACGATTAGTTGTCCCGGAAATTTTTTTTAATGTAAGGTTTTAAGCCAAAACCACAGGTGCCCTGGTCTGTGATTGCAATCTATCTCCCAATCAAGGATTGCAATCAGGCTCTCTCCCTCCCCAGGGCCACAATATCACTTTCTCCATTTATATGTTACGTTCCGTTTACTTGAATCTTCCTGGAAAATAGTGTCTTCAAAACAGCAGGAGCCCTGGTGGAATTAACTGTGTAAATGCTTTATTTGATCTGTTGAGTGAGAACCAGTGCTCTGGCCCTCCAGGACCAAGGTCGTGCAGGCAGGGCGTTTATGGCCACCATGCGGTGTGTTGCCTTTCTTTTCATCTTTTCATCTTTAATTAGACCTAGTTAACACTCAAACTTCAGAGAGCGCGTTTATTGGGTGTTAATAAAAAAACAGCCAATCAGCAGTAAGGTTTGCACAGTTTAATGTGATCATGTAATGTGTTTTTGTCAATCACATGGAAGCTGCAAGGTCTTGGTGCTGATTAGCTGTCTTAGCAACACCCAAAAGATAAAAAATGGTAAAAAGAAAACAAATTCCCGGAAATATCCTCAGGCTGGATTCACACCACATCAGGCAATATGGTAAAACCGGCAGTCTTCCCATTCATTTGAATGGGCAAAGTGCGTATAGGCTGCGGGGTGGGGACCGCATGGGGTACCGAAAAAAAAACGCAGCGGCCTGCGGCAAGAAAGTTGAACCAGAATCAACTTTTGCCGGAACGCAACCTGACGTCACGCTGCAGTGGCCAATCACGTAAGTTGTTTAAATTACCATGTAGCATTCCGCTGTTTACCGAGCAACTGTCAGATGAATTACTGACGCGATTCATTTCGTAAGATTTGACTTTATGATCGTCATCGTGATTTGACAGTACTGGGTAATGGGATGAGTACCGAAACAATAATTACTAGCTGAATATCAATTCCGAACATCGGAATTAAGCTGTATAAAAGATTCGCTGTTCAGCAGTTTTTGCATGTTCGTTTATTGTACCTAGCACTATGGAGTTCATGGGCCAAACGATGATACTCTCCCAATTGTGTCCTCGCTTGGTTTATTTTGTGTACCCAACTTCGACGTCTGCGTCTGGCTGGCAGTCTACGCTGCAAAATAATGATAGCAAGAAGCTTCCTTCGGTTGGCGTTTGTGTCCCTTTTTTTTTTTTTTTTTTTTGAGTTAGCGGACAGGAAATGGAGGGGGGGTTAAAGTTCACAACACAACGTCACACAAATGGGCCATGTAGTGACACGCCCACACCGCCGCACAGCCCTGCGGCAAGGTGCCGCATTGCCTGATCTGGTGTGAATGCAGCCTAAGTCTGAAGTTTGAGTGTTTGCTACTGCGTCAGGTATAATTAAAGATGGAAATGACAGTACTCCCTTGTGATGGTGTATTGAGAGGTGAAGATTAAACTTTTGCTTTTGTGCTCTGTAGAAATCCTTGTCGGCCTCCATGTCGGCTCCCGAGTTTGTGCTGACGGACTTCGCCAAGTTTGAGCGACCGGGCCAGCTGCACGTAGGATTCCAGGCCCTGCACGCCTTCCAGGACAAACATGGCCGCCTCCCCAAGCCCTGGAACCAGGTGACCTTGCGCCCTCTTTGCCTGCGTCACACAGAGTCCTCTGGAGACTGTCTGTGCCCCTCGCTTCACAGAGTGTCTGTGCCCCTCCCTTCACAGAGTGTCTGTGCCCCTCCCTTCACAAAGTGTCTGTGCCCCTTTCTTCACAAAGTGTCTGTGCCCCTCCCTTCACAAAGTGTCTGTGCCCGTTAACACTGTCTGGACTGTGATTCTCTGTATGAGTGTGTCTGTGATTCTGCAGACCGATTTGTCTGTGATTCTCTAGATGAACAAATGTGTGAGATTCTGTGTCTGTGATCCTCTTTCTCTATGAGCAAGTGTCTAATCAAGTGATTCTTTTTATATGTGTGAGTGTGTCTGTGGTTCTGTTTAGATGAGTGTATCTGTGATTCCCTAGTGTGTCTTTTATTTAGATAGGTGACTGTCTGTGTTTCTCTCTAGGTGAGTGTGTTTGTCTGTGATTCTTTAGATGAACAAATATCTGTGATTCTCTCTAGATGAGTGTGAGTGCGTGAGACTTCGATTCTCTAGATGAGACTGTGTCTGTGATTCTCTAGATGACTTTGCGAGACTATGATTTTTGATGAACGATTGAGTTTGATTCTAGATGAGCAAATGTGTCTAATTCTCTCTAGATGAGCAAATGTCTGTGATTCTCTGTTCTTGATGATTGAGTGTGTCTCTGATTCTCTAGTCTAGATGAGCGAGTGTGCCTGTGATTCTAGTCTAGATGAGCGAGTGTGTCTGTGATTCTAGTCTAGATGAGCGAGTGTGTCTGTGATTCTAGTCTAGATGAGTGAGTGTGTCTGTGATTCTCTAGTCTAGATGATCAAGTGTGTGATTCTGTATGCCTGACTGCCTGTGATTCTTTCAGGCGGACGCAGATGAGCTGGTGGGCCTGTCCAACACAGTAAATGCCTCTCAGTCAGACGGGGCCAAACTGGAGCAGCTGGATGAAGGTCTGCTGAGGAAGCTAGCCTACCTGGCCGCAGGTGATCTAGCCCCAGTCAATGCCTTCATTGGGGGCCTGGCTGCGCAGGAGGTCATGAAGGTAAACTTCACCCTTCAGTGTCAACATTATCTGGCCTCTGCATTGCGCTGTACTAACCTAGTCCAGTCCCCGCTGTTCACTGTGCTAACCTAGTCCAGTCCCTACAGTTCACTGCGCTAACCTAGCCCAGTCCCCACACTTTGCTGTACTAACCTAGCCCGGTTCCCACAATTCACTGTACTAACCTAGCCTAGTCCCCACAGTTCGCTGTCCTAACCTAGCCCAGTCCCCACAGTTCGCTGTACTAACCTAGTCCAGGCTCCAGAGTTCACTGTACTAACCCAGTCCAATTCCCACACTTTGCTGTACTAACCTAGTCCAGTCCCCGCACTTCACCATACTACACTAGTACAGCCACCACACTCACACTGCACTACCCAAATCCAGCCTCCAGACCTTATTGTATTAACCTAGATGTTGTTACTGAGTCTTGTGGTTGAGTGTTACTGCACAGTGTTGTTGGTGTTGATTGCACTCCACTCTGCCCCCCGCAGGCCTGCACAGGGAAGTTCATGCCCATCGTGCAGTGGCTGTATTTTGATGCGCTGGAGTGTCTGCCCGAGGCTGACGGTGCGACGCTGTCTGAGGAGGAGTGCGCCCCTGTGAGTGAACTTTGCACACTAGCGTTAGTACTGTAGGTCTCTCTGTGAGTGAACTTTGCACACTAGCGTTAGTACTGTAGGTCTCTGTGAGTGAGCTCTGCACACTAGCGTTAGTACTGTAGGTCTCTCTGTGAGTGAGCTCTGCACACTAGCGTTAGTACTGTAGGTCTCTGTGAGTGAGCTCTGCACACTAGCGTTAGTACTGTAGGTCTCTCTGTGAGCTCTGCACACTAGCGTTAGTACTGTAGGTCTCTCTGTGAGTGAGCTCTGCACACTAGCGTTAGTACTGTAGGTCTCTGTGAGTGAGCTCTGCACACTAGCGTTAGTACTGTAGGTCTCTCTGAGAGTGAGCTCTGCACACTAGCGTTAGTACTGTAGGTCTCTGAGTGAGCTCTGCACACTAGCGTTAGTACTGTAGGTCTCTGTGAGTGAGCTCTGCACACTAGCGTTAGTACTGTAGGTCTCTCTGTGAGTGAGCTCTGCACACTAGCGTTAGTACTGTAGGTCTCTCTGTGAGTGAGCTCTGCACACTAGCGTTAGTACTGTAGGTCTCTGTGAGTGAGCTCTGCACACTAGCGTTAGTACTGTAGGTCTCTCTGTGAGTGAGCTCTGCACACTAGCGTTAGTACTGTAGGTCTCTGTGAGTGAGCTCTGCACACTAGCGTTAGTACTGTAGGTCTCTCTGTGAGTGAGCTCTGCACACTAGCGTTAGTACTGTAGGTCTCTCTGTGAGTGAGCTCTGCACACTAGCGTTAGTACTGTAGGTCTCTCTGTGAGTGAGCTCTGCACACTAGCGTTAGTACTGTAGGTCTCTCTGTGAGTGAGCTCTGCACACTAGCGTTAGTACTGTAGGTCTCAGTGAACTCTGCACACTAGCGTTAGTACTGTAGGTCTCTCTGTGAGTGAGCTCTGCACACTAGCGTTAGTACTGTAGGTCTCTCTGACTAAGAGCGCTGAAGTTAGTGTCCTTTTAAAGCGACTCAGTCATCACATCAACACAGGTAATTACTTATGGAAACAAATTAAATGCTGATAATTGTCCCTAAGTTTAAATTTGATTGATTGTTACAGAAAGTTGAATCCCTTAACTCCCTCTCTCCACTGTTGTTTAGATTGATTAATGATGATTAATGATGAAGTGGTTCTAATGGGTGATTTATGCTGTGCTTGGTTAAATTAAAACGCGTTAAGTCTTACCCAGTTGATTAAACCCTCCCCCCACTGTCTGCAACCTTTGCAAAACCTTTTTTTTAATTAAAAAAAAAAATTATATATAACCCTTTTGAAGTTATGACGGGGGTCCGAAGGACACCTTTGAACCTGGGTGGGGGGTCCTGATATCAAAAGCAGCCGAAAAGCCCTGATTAAACCAGCGATGCGACTGCCAGGCGCCCTGCCGAGCCTGCTTTTATTGACCTAATATTAGCAAATAGAGTGCGTGATTATCCACCCACCGGCATCTTCTCCAGTGAGTCCACCGATCGCTGCATGAGGTTCTGTTAAAGTTAAGGGGAACCTATCAAAACTGGCTTCACTCTGCAAATAGAAAAGCTTGATAGTCATTGTGTGGAAGGAATGCAAACAGCTCCAATATGCTTCCCACCTTATTTTTAGCCTGTAGTGTGCATGGTGTTGTGTTATCTGTTTTTATGTGCTGGAACTGTGCC
The DNA here is from genome assembly GCF_013347855.1 of Anguilla anguilla. Taxonomy (NCBI): domain Eukaryota; kingdom Metazoa; phylum Chordata; class Actinopteri; order Anguilliformes; family Anguillidae; genus Anguilla; species Anguilla anguilla. The sequence continues at coordinate 37,539,010 of NC_049211.1, read as the reverse complement.
ACTGCTTGTGTTTCCCAGTCTCTTTTGTGAAAGAGATTTTAATTTCTGTGAGACTAACCTGGTTAAATATTTTCTTTTTCCCCCTCCCCCATCCTCCTCTCTCCATTTCTCCCCCTACTCTCTCCGTCCCCCTCCCCACCCACCCATCCTCCTCTCTCCATTTCTCCCCCTACTCTCTCCGTCCCCCTCCCCACCCACCCATCCTCCTCTCTCCATTTCTCCCCCTATTCTCTCCGTCCCCCTCCCCACCCACCCATCCTCCTCTCTTCATTTCTCCCCCTACTCTCTCCGTCCCCCTCCCCACCCACCCATCCTCCTCTCTTAATTTCTCCCCCCCACCCAACCATCCTCCTCTCTCCATTTCTCCCCCCCACCCCCCCACCCATCCGTTTCCCAGAGGAACGGTCGCTATGACGGCCAGATTGCCGTGTTTGGTACCAGGCTGCAGGACGAGCTGGCCAAGCAGAGATACTTCCTGGTGAGAATCCATCTGTGTGTCCCGTGCTGCCTCCCTGTTCTGTGACTCAGCAGCACGTCCCTGTGTGTGTGTGTGTGTGTGTGTGTGGGGCTCAGTATGTGTGGCTGTAAGTTGTGTGTGTGGCTCAGTGTGTGTGTGTGTGTGTGTGTCAGTATGTGTGGCTCTACGTTTTGTGTGTGTGTGTGTGTGTAATGAGTCTGTGGTGCTGTCGCAGGTGGGAGCGGGTGCCATTGGCTGCGAGTTGCTGAAGAACTTTGCTATGATTGGCTTGGCCAGCGGCGAGGGCGAGGTCATCGTCACCGACATGGACACCATAGAGAAGTCCAACCTGAACCGGCAGTTCCTCTTCCGTCCCTCAGACGTAACGGTGAGTCTGTCCCTGCCTGCGTGCAGCTGCTGTCCTGTCCCACCGCACAGCCCGACCCAGCCATGGCCTGGGCCGCACCCTAACCCCGACCCTAGCCCTGACCCCGACCCTAACCCTGAACCCAACTCTAAACCTAGCCCTGGCCCTAACCCTAACCGCAAACCCCCAACCTCTGACCCTAACACCCAATCCAAAACCCTAACCCTAACCCTAACCCTAACCCAAACCCCAGCATCAACCCCCAAACCCGAAAACCCCAACCTCTAACCCTAACACCCAGCCCCAAACCCCAACCCCAACCCCAACCCCAACCCCAACCCCAAACCCAAACCCAAACCCAAACCCAAACCCCAACCCCAACCCCAACCCCAAACCCAAACCCCAGCATCAACCCCAATCCCCAGCCTCAACCCCCCAACCCAAAAATCCCCCAACCCTAAACCCCAGCCCCCAACTCCACACCCCAAACCCCAAACCTAACCCTAAACCCCAAACCCCAACCCATACCCGCCTCCTGAGAAGTGCTGAGAAGTGCTGCCTTCGCCTGTGATTTTTATGGAATGCGATGGACCCGTTTCATTGCCTAATGTTTGTAACTCTGTCGCCCCCCAGAGGATGAAAAGTGAAACTGCAGCAGCTGCAGTCCGGCAGATGAATCCGTCCATCCGCATCACCGGCCACCAGAACCGGGTCGGACCCGACACCGAGAAGGTCTACGATGACGAGTTTCTGGAGGGGCTGCACGGTGTCGCCAATGCCCTGGACAACGTCGATGCGCGTACGTTTTACAGCCAACCCGCACGTGCTGTTAGTGCTGCTGTGTGTGTGCGTGGGTGTGTGTGTGTGTGTATGTATATGTGCAGGTTGTGTGTGTGTGTGTATACAGGCGGTTGACGGGTGTGTATTGGCTCTCTCTGGTGTGCAGGTGTGTACATGGACCGCGTGTGTGTGTGTGTGTGTGTGTGTGTGTATACGTGTATACAGGCTGTTGACGGGTGTGTATTGGCTCTCTGGTGTGCAGGTATGTACATGGACCGCAGGTGTGTGTGTGTGTGTGTGTGTGTGTGCAGGCTGTTGACAGGTGTGTATTGGCTCTCTGGTGTGCAGGTATGTACATGGACCGCAGGTGTGTGTGTGTGTGTGTGTGTGCAGGCTGTTGACAGGTGTGTATTGGCTCTCTGGTGTGCAGGTATGTACATGGACCGCAGGTGTGTGTGTGTGTGTGTGCAGGCTGTTGACAGGTGTGTATTGGCTCTCTGGTGTGCAGGTATGTACATGGACCGCAGGTGTGTGTGTGTGTGTATACGTGTATACAGGCTGTTGACGGGTGTGTATTGGCTCTCTGGTGTGCAGGTATGTACATGGACCGCAGGTGTGTGTACTACCGGAAGCCGCTGCTGGAGTCGGGCACGCTGGGCACTAAGGGCAACGTGCAGGTGGTCATCCCCTTCCTCACAGAGTCCTACAGCTCCAGCCAGGACCCCCCGGAGAAGTCCATCCCCATCTGCACCCTCAAGAACTTCCCCAACGCCATCGAGCACACGCTGCAGGTCAGGAGGGGCTCCCCCACTGCCCCCTGCACACACTCACTCTCCCTCTCTCTCCCTGTCTCCTTCTCTCTCCCTCTCTGCCTGTCTCCCTCTCTCTCTCTGATTTTGTTTCTGTCTTTCTTTTTTTTTGTTTTGTTATTTTTTATTACATTTTAAAACACAAAGTAAATTAGCCATCTCCAGTCCCACCCGAATTTGGAATGCCCTGTTTGTGAACTATGTAACGGCTCAAAAGAAGCCCCTCCGGCAGCTCGGAAGAGTGAAAGCGGTTCTCTTCCGAAACGCGCCAGCCAGCCAGCCAGCTGCTTCATAGCCACAAAGCCACGCACTCGCAGGGAAGGGGTGGAGGAGACCCACTCATACGCGTGTGCGGAGTGCGCTAGCCGCAGGCGACCTGACGGACAGCAGTGGGAGTGGGTCCGGCATTGAAAAGTGTTGGCTCTCCCTACCTGCCTGTGTCCCTCCTGTATCCCAGGGCGACACAAACGTAATAACGCCCCGCCCCTGTGGGGCCGCCACGCCTCAGCGCCGACTCCATCCCAGACCGCGGCGCTCACTCACACCGCCAGCGTCCGTCTCTTTCTCCTAATGTCTGATTCTCGCTCTCAGACTTTGTGTGCTTCGTGCATAGTTCTTACAGATGATATATTTGTTCTCTCACTCTCTCTCCCCCTTTCTCTCCCTCCCCCCCCCCCCCCCCCCCCCCCCTCACAGTGGGCTCGTGACGAGTTTGAGGGTCTGTTTAAGCAGCCAGCGGAGAACGCCATGCAGTACCTGACGTAGGTGTCTCCTTTCAGCCGTTTTATTTTTCCGCTGCGGTCTCTCTCTCTCTCTCTCTCTCTCTCTCTCTCTCTCGGAGCCAGCGCAGTGAGCCCGTCTCTCTCCGCTCTCTCTCCCCCTCCGCAGAGACCCCAAGTTCATGGAGCGGACGCTGAAGCTGCCGGGGGCCCAGCCGCTGGAGGTGCTGGAGGCGGTGCACCGCAGCCTGGTGGTGGAGAGGCCGCGGGACTGGGCCGACTGCGTGGCCTGGGCCCGCAACCACTGGCAGTGCCAGTACAGCAACAACATCCGGCAGCTGCTGCACAACTTCCCGCCCGAACAGGTACGGACACGCCCACTCGGGCCTAGCTCCGCCCATCCGACCAAGCTCCGCCCATCTGGCCTGCCTGTCTGGCCTAGCTCCACCCATCTGGCATAGCTCCACCTGTCTGGCCTAGCTCCGCCCATCTGGCCTAGCTCCGCCTGTCTGGCCTAGCTCCACCCATCCAACCAAGCTCCGCCCATCTGGCCTAGCTCTGCCGGTCTGGCCTAGTTCCACCCATCTGACCAAGCTCCGCCCATCTGGCCTAGCTCTGCCGATCTGGCCTAGTTTCGCTCACTTCACTTCACTTGATTGTTTAGCAGGTACGGAGTGAAAATATATTGTGTGGATTGCTATTTATTGCCCCCCCTCTATTTCTCTCTCAGCTTACCAGTTCTGGTGCCCCCTTCTGGTCAGGTCCGAAGAGATGTCCCCATCCTCTGGAGTTCAGCACCAGCAATGTGAGTAAAGCGCCCCCCCCACCCCTTCTGTGCATTACATACAGGCATTTAGCAGACACTCTTATCCAGAGCGACTTACATTGTGTCCAGTTATACAGCTGGATATACACAGAAGCAATGCAGGTTAAGTACCTTGCTCAAGGGTACAACGGCAGTGTCCTACCGGGGAATCAAACCTGCGACCTTTAGGTTACAAGACCAACTCCTTAGCCACTGTACTACATTACCGCCCATTTCGCCCTCAACTGGGACTGGAACCCCAGCGCTTTCCCGATCCCACGTCCCTAAGAGTGGCGGTGCCGCTGGCCTGTCTGTCTGCCCCCTTCAGGACCTGCACATGGACTACGTCCTGTCCGCGGCCAGCCTGTTCGCCCAGACGTACGGCATCTCCCCGTGCCGCGACCGGGCGGCCCTGGCGCGCCTGCTCAACGAGGTGGACGTGCCCGTCTTCACGCCCCGCTCCGGCGTCAAGATCCACGTGTCCGACCAGGAGCTGCAGAGCGCCAACGCGTCCGTGGGTGAGCCGCCGCCCGCGTCCTTACCTGCCGCGGGGAGCGCCTGAACGGCGTCTCGGGCGTCTCTGGAAGTCTCACGCCTCCTCTTCCTGTTCGCAGACGACTCCCGCCTGGAGGAGCTGAAATCCCAGCTGCCCAGCACGGAGGCGGCCACCCAGATCAGACTCTTCCCCGCTGAGTTTGAGAAGGTACCGAGACCCTGCTCCGTGAGCATGGGCATGAGCGTGACCATGACTGTGTGAGCGTGACCGTGACCGTGACTGTGTGAGCGTGACTGTGACGGTGTGAGCGTGACTGTGACTGTGTGCGTGACCGTGACTGTGACTGTGTGAGCGTGACCGTGACTGTGTGAGCGTGACTGTGTGAGCGTGACCGTGACTGTGACTGTAAGCGTGACTGTGAGCGTGACTGTGACTGTGTGAGCATGAACGTAACTGTGTGAGCGTGACCGTGACTGTGTGAGCGTGACTGTGACTGTGTGAGCGTGACTGTGTGAGCGTGACCGTGACTGTGAGCATGACCGTGAGTATGACTGAGCGTGACTGTGACTGTGAGCGTGACCGTGACTGTGACTGTGTGAGCGTGACCGTGACTGTGTGAGCGTGACCGTGACTGTGACTGTGAGCGTGAGCGTGACTGTGACTGTGTGAGCGTGAACGTAACTGTGTGAGCGTGACCGTGACTGTGAGCGTGACCGTGACTGTGTGAGCGTGACCGTGACTGTGTGAGCGTGACTGTGACTGTGTGAGCGTGACTGTGTGAGCGTGACCGTGACTGTGACTGTGTGAGCGTGACCGTGACTGTGACTGTGTGAGCGTGACTGTGAGCGTGACCCTGTCTGCGTGTGACTGAGCGTGAGCGTGATTGTGAGCATGACCGTGAGTATGACTGAGCGTGACCGTGAGTGTGACTGTGATCGTGAGCGTGACCCTGTCTGCGTGTGACTATGATCGTGACTGTGTCTGCGTGTGACCATGAGCAGTTCAGCATGGCTGCCGTGTGGAATAAGGGTCAGATATCCGGGTGTGCTAGTGAGGTCACATTGATTGAACCCTCCCCTTTGAGTGATTCCATTGGGGCATGAGTGGAGGGAAGTATGGGGCTCCTTGATGGATTGGCTGTTTGCCTTCCAGGACGACGACACAAACTTCCACATGGACTTCATTGTGGCAGCGTCCAATCTCAGAGCAGAGAACTACGACATCCCACCTGCTGACCGGCACAAGGTATGAGCTCTATGAGCTAGAGACACATGAAATCACCCTGCTCTACAGATGTGTGAAATTTCCCCCACATTGAAGACGTTAATTGCCCTGCACTTAATATCTGTTGATTTCAACAAGTACACACAGGCTTAACGTAACATTTCATTTGAAGGGTCTGCACAGATGCAATATTAATTCTGGGATTTCTTTGTTTACTGTCGGACCACAACAATACATGTTCTTAATTTGTTTTATACCTGTTCTTACCCAATGTACCGAATTGCTGATTTAAAAATAAAGAAATAAGTAATGTTAACCAGACCAGGACTCCAGCCGAGAACGCGTAAGGTTTCGTCGTGTTCGTCTCACCCCAGTGAACCGCGTGACCGTGTCCCCCCCCCAGAGCAAACTGATCGCCGGAAAGATCATCCCGGCCATCGCCACGACGACGGCGGCGGTGGTGGGCCTGGTGTGCCTGGAGCTCCTGAAGCTGGTGCAGGGGCACCGCCGGCTGGAGTCCTACAAGAACGGCTTCATGAACCTGGCCCTGCCCTTCTTCGCCTTCTCCGAGCCAATCGCCGCGCCCAAACACAAGGTGAGGCCCCGCCCACCTGCCCTCCGAGCAACATCAGCTCCATCAGTACAGTCCACTGTGAGGGACGCCGTGGCTTTGAAGGAGCCATTCAGCGTTGTTTCCGTAATTTGGCTTTTTGACTTGCATGTGCATTGTTTTTGGCTGGACCGCAACCATGAGTAAAGGCAGTTATTAATAAATATCATAGTAATGTTGTAGTATTATGGTAATGTGAAACATTATAGCATAGCAGTGTTCAAATACAGTTGAGGCATGTTTTCTTGCTTTTTGGAATGCACTGAAAATACTGCCAGTTTGCTTTTGGTTACAGTTGCTAATGTTAGAGGAAGTAACTGGCTGCATTTCTCACAAAATAACAGGAGTGTGCATGCAAAATTGTCTGGACCAATCAACACCATGGGCAAAATCGGTAATGAACTACGTAAGAAAATGCATAGCTAACAGACTGGGTAACGGTACTGTAGATGCAGACACACCGGGCCATCCTTGCATGTACTTTGTGCAGAGCCATTTACAAACGCAAGGCCTGAATGCAGCTGAGCTCGTGGTGGACTGTGTTTCAGTATTACGAGACGGAGTGGACGTTATGGGACCGTTTCGAGGTGAGGGGGGTCCAGCCCAGCGGGGAGGAGATGACGCTCCGGCAGTTCCTGGATTACTTTAAGGTACGTCCGTGCCTCTGTCTGATTGGTCTAATGAACAGCAGTGTCGTTGCCCGAAATGAGCTGAAATGAACAGCCCATTTTGAGGGTCTGAGAGAGGATGAAGCGGCCATGTTTGTAGGCTGTTTCTGCAGTGATGTCACTGGTCTGAGGGAGGGTGAAGCGGCCATGTTTGAAGGCTGTTTCTGCAGTGATGTCACTGGTCTGAGGGAGGATGAAGCGGCCATGTTTGTAGGCTGTTTCTGCAGTGATGTCACTGGTCTGAGGGAGGGTGAAGCGGCCATGTTTGAAGGCTGTTTCTGCACTGACCTCGCTCTTTATCGGCACAGAACGAACACAAGCTGGAGATCACCATGCTGTCGCAGGGCGTGTCCATGCTCTATTCTTTCTTCATGCCGGCTGCCAAACTCAAGGAAAGGCTGGAGATGCCGTGAGTAAACCAGTGGGGTAGGGTGGGGTGAGGGGTCAAAGTGTGCGGGTGGGGTTATACACAGCAGGAGGCCTAGGTGGCCTTTTCAATGTTTGCATTCAGTTTTCTAAATTCTGCCACTCGTTGGAATTCTAGAGTTCTTCATTGCTTGTGAAGCTGACGCAAGCAGAATGCTGGAAGCTGAGGCTGACGCATCACAATTTTTGATTTAAGGCATTAAACTAAGGAAAAATTTTAGTTTAATGCCTTACATTTTCAGGTTTTTTTCTGTGAGCACTCAGCATGCTGTGAAGTGAAAACAAACTTTCTTCTGTGAAGGAACACTGCAGTCCACACGGCTGAAATAATTGCTGTACTGAAAGTGGTGTAAAGTGTTTTTGGTTCGGCGTTCTGACCTTGGTGTAGCGCTGGGTGAAGAACGGCGACGTGACATCATCCCTCTTCCCGCAGGATGACGGAAATCGTGACCAAAGTTTCCAAGAAGAAGCTGGGGAAGCACATCGGCGCTCTTGTGTTTGAGCTGTGCTGTAACGACGACACTGACGAGGACGTGGAGGTGCCCTACGTCAGATACACCATTCGCTGAGACGGCCGGGGGGCGGGGCAGGGGGGGGCGGGGCTGGGTCGGGCGTGCCTTTCACCGAGTCGGCCGATGGGAGGGGGGGTGCGGACCGAGTGGGAGGGCTGAGGCGTGGGTGGGGAGGTGGGCCTTTTGAAAGAAAAGGGAGCACTGGTAGTCTGATTGGCTCTGGGGGCCCCCGGGTACAGCGCTGTAGCTGATCATTGCATGCACCCGAGGGCCGGCAGAGCCTCACGAGCGCTGACCGCGCAGGAAAGGGGCGGGGCCTGGGTCGTCAGCGGCGATTAAACGGTAACGCGTGGGTTGTGCGGATTTTACACAGTGGGAGAGGGACGGGGAGCTTTATACTGGACTTCTGACTCTACCTGTCAATTAAAGTGATTACAACACTGCAAAGCCTCTGTGTGACTCCTGCTACATGCTCACTGACACTGTGTCCTGCTGAGAAGAGCACCTCCGTTAGTTCTGTGGGTAGAACTGTCATTTACATTTTACCATTTTACTAACAAAGGTCTTGGTCTTCCTCCCTTTCCCCTCTCACTTAAGAGTATAGCACCGTCATGTATTTTTAAACAGCAATAGCACTCATAGCATACTAAGTAATTGGGTATAGAACTATTGGAAACCCAATAATGCACTGTACCGAATAATGGTGTTTGGTTCAAATTATATATGCTTTTTGTTTCTGGTCAAATTTCAGTTTGAGAATGATTTTGTATACATTGGTTGTATGACTGGCAGCTATAGTTAAATGCAGAGTTAAACCATTCTAATCATTACTAGTGAGAAGATGCATACATTAGTTTTGCCCTTGGGGTGAGTTTATTAGCAATAATGACACGCAGACCAGAAAATGCTCCCATTAGGCTGATCAAGCACCTCCCCTCCTTTCAGGCCCCTCCCCTCATAGCAGACCTTGCTATTGGGCCCTCCTCCTGTCAGTCACCTCCTCTGCTCTCCTGTGAGTGGAGCAGCATTAGAGTTTGTGAATATTCCTGTTCTATTATCTTACTGGCTGTGTGCGAGTAAGGGGCAAGGCCATGTACATCCTTCAGGATTGTTGATTCTGTGTATTTGGGTCACGGCTGTGGCCACAGATTGTAGAACAGGAAACTCTTTTCTTTTTACTGTGTTTGTAACTCCAAGCGGTTATATAGTAGGAAAAGGTGACATTGTGTAATGGGAGCACTTAGTGTGAGAATGAATAAAGATGTCAAAATGCTGTTGTGATTCTTATTGAATGCGTGTTTCAGTGTTCTGTTAAGGGACTGGGCGAGTGGGTTTTACTCGAGTTTTGACGGTACTTAATGGTTTTTTGGCTGGACTGCAACAGCGGGACCAGCCCTATAAACGCAAATGTCTGTGACTGAGTGATGAAGTTACACCATTGGTAGGCCGAGTTATGAAGTGTGTTAGGTCCAGCCATATACTAGGTTTTGACCTGGTCTTGTTCTGTGTGTATGCGGTAATGCAGGGGATCCCGAACTGAGTCTGGGGAAACACAGCGGGTCTCTGAAGAATCCCCAGAGGGTCCTCGGCAGAATGCACAAAAAAACGTTCCTCTTTTAAGAATATTTTACTCATATTTATACATTCATTAATTACACAATTATAAACAGAGATCTGTAATTCAATTGTAACTTATTACATATTTATTTTTACTGAACACAGAATACTCTGATTTATGTACATGAGGATACTACATGACATCCATCCAGCCTTCACCCTCTAATGCAGGGGTTGTCAATCTTATCCATTACATTACAGGCATTTGGCAGACGCTCTTATCCAGAGCGACGTACAACGAAGTGTATAACCATAACCAGGAACAAGTATGACGAAAACCCTAGAGAGAAGTACCGGTCCAAGTGCAGGGAACAACTGCATAGTTCAACTTGGACCCTGAAGGTTAAACTGATTAACACCAACACAAACGAGAACAGCGACAACGCAGTCTATGCAAAAATACAAGCAGTAGTTAAGACTGGTGCATTAACTAAGTCACTTACGAAACAGCTACCTAGTTACAACCCTAAGCTTACAGTCATTTAAGAGATTACAGGGAGGTAAGGGGGGATGGGGAGAGGTGCAGCCTGAAGAGGTGAGTCTTCAGTCGCCAGAAAGGGCCGGTGTGGGTGCAGGTTTTCATTCCAACCAAGCAGTAACACACCTGATTCTACTAATCAACCACTAGTCTTTGCTAAGGACCTTGATTAGTGGAATCAGGTGTGTTACTGTTTGGTTGGAATGAAAGCCTGCACCCATACCAGCCCTTTCTGGATCAGATTGAGGACTCCTGCACTAATGTGTTAAACAGCTACTCCATTGCAGCCTGTGGTTGATGTTGGATCATTTTGTCAACGTTAACCATTTTATTCAGGCGGGTGATTTTAGGGGGCTGCTGTATCAGTCGGTCTGTAATATAGAGGATGGGACCGTAAAACTGCAGTGTTTTTCTGGCGTTCACCCCAGGAAGTGGCAGTTGATGAAGGACTTCTGCCTTCCCCCTTTCTTGGCAGTGCTCATTGCAGTTCGTACTGTGGGGGTATGTGATGCGAATGTGAATGCGAGTAAGATGGTGGCTAGTATTCAATAAAAATGTCCTTTGTTAAAAGCAAGTTATTTTTTTCTTCTCAGTTTGGCGAGTTCAGCAATCACTAAGGCTATCTTAACATAACGAATTTGTGAAGAAAACGGATAGTTCTCTCATTTACTCATAAGTCAAATTTGTGATCGAGTGTTTGTTGAATACAGGCAAGTGTGTGTTAACCGCTTTGTAGCCATACATTTTGTTGATCAGAGAAGATGCCAGCCCAAAGTCATAGATGTGAGGTTGCTCAGATCAAGCCAAAAATAAATAGTCTACTCTTAGGTAAAGTCACCGGTAAGAATGGGGTGGTAGTGGCCATTATTCATATGTACGTTATATATTCTAATAGTAGCAGCCAGTGATTCTGTGCCGTCTTGAACGAAGCAATGGCAATATTCAATTGGAACTGGATCAAATTAGTCACATTTTATTCTCTTGTACGAAAATTAAAATTTTACTTGTATGGCACTTATTTTAGAGACATTGTCATAGTGACTATTTAGAGAAAGAAACGATACATTTTGAAGGACTGACCCTGAAACGCCAAAAACAGCAAGTGAAAAAAAATTGCCAGAAACGAAACGATGAGAAGACTCGGAATTGAACCCAGCTATAGAGGAGGCAGCCCTTCCTTCGCTGACAGGCCGGGTATCGATAGTCAAAGATCTGCGTACCAACCGTATTTACTCTGTGGTTGGCATCTTGCATATGAGTGTTGTAGTTTCACTGTATAAAAATAGTCATCTTTTAAATAGTATTACTGACCTGTTTTTGGCTCGTTCAGAAATTAGCACAACAGAAGCCGCTATTCAGTTCGCCACGGTGGTTAACTCCCACTTGTGAAATTCACAGAAGAAGACTTTCCAGATTAGTAGGTGTTTCCGGTTCCGGGTACTGTGTGTTTTTAGGAGAACGATATGGCCGTACGGTTGCTGCGGACTTGGCCCGCATTGTCCCAGATTCGCCTGGGGTCTGTGGGCCCGGCTCGGTTCGTGTCTCAAACACCATCCTCGGGTGCTGCTGGCACCACGACGGTATCAGACCTACAACCCGCCCACGCCAAGGACAGCCATGGACACGCAGAGGTCAGCGTCTACGAGAAGGTGAGTCGGGCCAGAACCACTCCAGTTGCAGTAACGTCTGGTTGCTAGTTGCGGACAACTGCAGTTGGTTAAAGCCACATTGATATAATTGGAAGTTTCATGCATCACGAGTGCTGTTGGATGTGGCTACTGTTAATTCTAATGGAGGAAAACACGTTAGCCACTGTAGCTGATGGGCTATATCGGTGTCCTATACATTCACCCGCTGTCAGAAAACATAACATAGTTTGCAGGTCTGATGATGTGTAGCAAGTTGAATATTTGTAACGACGGGCCGGTGACATTCATTCACAAGTCATTCATTTTGCATAGCCAGCCTGCTTGTGTAAACGCAGTCGGATTATTACATTTTTAAAAACAAGATATCTGACTTCTAGCTACATCTTTGAGACTAGTGAGTAATCCCGGTTGAATGATCTGTGCGTTGTAGTTACTTCTTAACCTAAATGAGTTTCTGGGAGAGAAATCTTCCTATATGAAGATGCTGTGGGAATGAACTTTGGGGGGAAAAATCTATGTTCATGCCTGGCGGTGTCATATATAATGTGGTCACTACTTTGCAAGTGGCTTTCTACTTTTTATAATCTCAGCAAGTACAGATGAAGATTCTGTAGGGTACCGTTCTTTCTTTTTTCTCTCTTGGGTACCGAATCAAACATTTTAAGTCTATTCACTCAGCATGGTTTATAAATTGCTTTTAATGTTGTTCGTTTTGGACATGTCTCTGTGTTTGCTTTGAATTTTTAAATGGCAGCTCATCTGCCGTTACTTACAGCTAAGCGAATCTGTGAAGAACCACACGAGTGCCCTGTCAAATATGATTTGAATGGCTAATTGATTTCCGAGCCCTGGCTCTTCCGACTCCCTTTGCAGAATCCAGACTACCATGGCTTCTCCCAGGACCCCCATGCGGACCAGTGGAACATGCGGTTGGCCTTCTTTTGTGGCGTCTCGGTGGCCATTGTTATTGGGGGCACATTCATCCACTATCTACCTGACCCTGGGTAAGGGTGGCCACACACTGGAGCTAAATTCAGCAGTTTATTCACTATACCCATGGCAACCATATCCACGGCAACATGTACAGTTATCACTTACACTGTCCACATTAACATGCACAGCTGCATAGCTATCTAAGCAACTGAAGTTACGTGCTGAGGTGTACAGTACAGTGTCTGTGTATGTTTGTATCTTCATGTGTGCATGTTAAAACCTATATACTGTACAATCATACCAAAATTAGAGTATGAGAACACAGTCTGCCTTTGTAGCTTATTGAATATTTAAATTATCTGTCATCTATGCTTTTTATTAGTATTTATATTATTATTGTTAAATGATATTATTTTTGTTGTCATTGTCCTTATTTTTTTCTGCCCTCTTAATGTGTTGTTCATAGTACTGTGTCTGTATTTTGTGTTGGCCTGTGTAATAGTATGTTTATCTATTCCGATTCAAAACCAGTTGGCCAAAATGGAATGATAAAGATTTTTTTGAATATTGTTTTTTATTGAGTAAGGCCTAAACTCTTTGTGTATATTGTGTGAGCAAGACACCCTAAAATGGTTCATCAGAGTTTGTCAGGACACCTTCAACATACCAGAGTTATAAACATGTTATCTTTTATTTGAATTAATTTATCTTTCTCTATTTGATGCAGTGATTGTACTTGAAGTAGTGTGCTGATTTAAATATTTATGTATATATAGAGCACTCAAGCTGGAGACATTTCCATTGTACTTTATTAAATTGAATGTTTGCTCTTTTAGCCAAAATGATGAAGTGTTAAAACCCAGTCTCTTCTCTATGTCACTAGTATGAGGCAGTGGGCCCGGAGGGAAGCAGAGAGGTTGATCAAACAGCGAGAGGCAGAAGGCCTTCCCCTCATAGAAGAGAACTACTATGACCCCAGCAAGATCACACTGCCATCTGCTGGAGGAGAGGAGTAACTTCAAGATTCCAAGTTCATAAAGTAGTGACCGGATGATTGGGCGAGTCTTTTTGTTGGTAACCTATTGTTTGATGTCATGTAAACAAAAATTAAACTATAAATATTGATCCATCCCACTTTCTTCATTCATGTGAGTGCTGATAATTATACGCAAACATTATTAGTCTTAAAGATGAGATATGGCTCACTTTTCATTGTTGATGTCACCACTTAATGAAGATAAGTTTTCCATTACATGGCCAAAGCCCTTACTGTTATGCTGTCTACTAAAGACTGTTGTAAACTGCATAGTCTACTCCTGGTGTCCATTTTCTTAACCAGGGCTGTGCAACCCTTTGCATGGAGATATACTGTTCTGTAGGTTTTCATTTCAACCATAATTTGGCACACCTGCTTCTGACTAATTAGCAGTTCAACAAGATCTCTAGCTCTTGAATGAGGCACGCTTTGTTAGGATTGGAGTGAAAACCTGCAGGACAGCACCTCCCCAGGAACAGGGTTGGGCAGCCCTATTCTAAATCCATATTACCCTCCCCAATTTGGAATCGCCAGTTTCGGGCTTGTAAGGTACAGCCATGTAAGCAGCATCCTCCTTAAGGGGCACTGCACACAAAGCGTTCAAATTTTTCTAATGCTCTACCCTGAATGGCAGTTAAGATTTTATATCCTACAGGCTGAGCCACGATAAAATAAGACCATGCAACAGAGCACTGGTGCCAGCTGGCAGAGAAGCGCATCTTTCACTGGTGACAGCTGGCAGAGAAGCACACCTTTCACTGGTGACAGCTGGCAGAGAAGCACATCTTTCACTGGTGACAGCTGATAGGCTGTCGGTCCCTGCCATGTCACTGGGAGGAATGAATGACCCGTCCCGAGGACTCCAGACCAAAGCTGCCCCATACCTGGCAGGACACTGCTCACTTTGGCCCAGTTACAGACCCTGTGAATGACGAAGCCTCGACTCAAACTGCCTGATTTGAAGGTGTTTTTTTTCCCCGCATTGAAAGTTGCAGACTTATCTTACTGAATGTATAAAACATCTGATTTCTTTATGCCGTTACGCAGACATTCTTTAAGAGTATTCAGATCTGTCAATGAGACGTTGTTCCTTCCTGCATGCCTGTGTGGCTAAAACTAATACAGTACATTTTTGGAAAAACCCCACCAGTCTCTCACCAGCCATAACGCATGAAAAATATGCTACATTCATGCAAGTGTCTGGGCACACTCATCTACAGCAAGTTGTGTATGGAGGACAATACCGGTCCTGTTTGCAGCTCAGAAATGGCGGTTTTTTAGGACACCGTTTGGTTCAGGTGTATAAAATTATTTCAATACTGGTTAGTCTTCGATTTCTCTCTTTTTTTTTTTTTAGTTATTTGTCTATTTTTTTGGTTTTACTTTTGATAGGATGTATTGGATTGGTGGCATGAATGTGAAGTGCTTGTCCAAGCTGGACATCGTTCTGAAAGTGTCCTCCAAAATTATAGGGGTTAGGCTCCCTAACCTTGCATCTCTGCACTAAGACTATACTACACTATTACCATCTTTACCCTTAAGTCAGATGTTCCCAAGCCAAATCTGCTTTTATTGTAAAAACAACTCCCCTGCAAGTGGACCTAACTGCTTATTATGCTCTCGTGGTACTTCTTAAATTTTTTATTTATTCATGTTAATTTAGTCTCAATTTTTAATCGTGAACATCTTGTTTATTGTGCTATTGTTCTCTTGAATGTGTCGTATACTTCTGTAAGACCCATTAGTCGAAAGTACAGACCAAATTGTCAGGTGAGAGCCAACTGCTTTATTAAACTAAATGAAATAATCTGATATTGATGGATATACAGTAGGTGTAGACAGCACTGGTAAAACAAGGGTTTTCACTATATTTTAAAATACATTTCTTGCTTTTATACCAATTTTGGATTTTTCAGCCCTGGTCAATGGGGACCTACTGTTTTTACTGGTGCTCTTGTAGTAAGAACTATGCAATAATCTGGTTTGACTGAACTGTTTACTCACTGTAAACTGGTCAGGATGTGCCCGGTCTGTCCTGCTATCAGCTACAATTTATTTGTGAATAATCTAGAGTTAGAAGTGAGTGCTTGACAGTAAAAACACACTTCTTAACATGAGTTTTTAATCATCGGAGCCCTTTCAAAATAATAGATTAAACCAGAGTTGGAACTAAAATAAACACCGCGCAAGGAACTAAAGTCTTTATTTTTCCGTGATATAAAGACGATTCAGTCTCCGGTCTAGCTCTTTGATTGGACGGTTTTGGCACAGCTTGGGCGTCATACTTCCGCCTATATTGTAGTATATCCGTGAAAACTGAGTTGTGACTCGATCCTTTAAGCGATTGAGTAACGTCCCTGCTATTCATACCATGCAGGTTTGCTATTGGACGAATGTGACTGGAATAGGCGGGTGTTATCTGCGTGGCAGTGTCGAAGGGGGCGGGGCGTTAGGGTCGGACAGGAAAAGAGAAGGAAAGCGAAGACACCCGAGAGAGACATAAACGGTAAATAAGTCTGATTTTTATACAATTTCATCTACTGTTTTTTCATGATAATAGAACTATACAGGTTTGCTATATCCCAGATTGACTTATATGCGAAAAGTACTTCCCATAACGAAGACACCAAACGAACAGGTTATAAGTACTTAGCTAGCAAGCGAGCGGTAACGAGTATCGAGCTATTTGATGACGGAAATGGACGAACAACAAGTGAAAAACTCCTTGCTGGCATGTAGTTAATACACGCAATTAAGTTACGTTCAGCTACATTTGACTTTGAATTAATTTTTTTCGAACTTAAAAATATTAAATATCATAAGGGCATGTGTGGCTAGCTTGATACATAAACTAAAGGATAACGGGATGGTGTCATTGGGTGTCGCCTCTTGCCTTCAAAAAAAAAAAAACTTGAGCTTTGATATTTGTTAGCTAGATGGCTAGCTAGTTAGCTTGCTTAGAAAGTCAGTCGACAACCTGATGCAATTCAACTTTGAAAATGGAAACTGAATACTGGATTGCTATGTAGTCAATTAACTGCCTGTCCCCGATGGCAACATTGATTTGGTGTAGGCTACTACTAAGATACCGCAGCTTGCAAACCAACTAGTTAACATTAAAGTTATTCACCCACAATGTCACACTCGGACAAGACTGAATAAAGGGCTAGTCGGCTCACCAAGTTAGTCGGTCATGGGTCATGTTTTCTGGGTCGCTGGTCGGCTATCCTAAATAGCTAGCTACATCTGACTGCGATACCGGCAATTAGCTAGGTAGTTGCTTAGCAGCTAGCGTCACCTGTTGGGTCGAAGCTGTTTATCTAACTCTACAGGAGTTTAGAAATGACAAACATTGTTGGCCAGTATAACCGTAGTTGACGTTGAAACGTTAAATTAATTTCTGTTCGTAGTAACTGTCATAAGACGTCTGCAGACAAGCAAGCAATCAAGGCTTATCAGTGCATTAAGTTCTAGCCCATCTGCTAACTAGCTAGCTACGTGGCGTAGCATGCTGGCTAACGTTAGCATTAGATAAATTGGTAGCTAGCTAGACAAGCTACCTTTAAATAGTATTCCGGTTTAATACACTAAAAGTTGCTTCTTATTCTGTTTCAACGACGGAATACAGCCATGTATCATTTTCGTGCATCGCTATGAACAAATATGTTGCTATATTACTAGTTTTTAAATGGTTCTAGACATTTGGGTGCGGTGCTTGGGCCCTGCCCAAGGTCCAGCGTTGTGCTGAAACGGGCCTAACCTTGCCATAGCTCGCTGATTAAAAACGTTTATTGTTAACTTGCTCGCTGTGTAAGAAGCGGACACAAAAGAAGGAACGTTTTTATGTCCAGCTGCTCAAAAGAATAACTACACGTGTTTTATTCATTGCGAGCAGATAAATAGATGCTCGCTATTCTTTCGGTTCGCTCGCCTCTGCGCGGAAGAACCCGCTTTCCGGTCAGGCCTTACTTCCGTATCTCTACGGAAAAACAGCGAGAATGATAAATAGCGATGTCTCCGTGTTCGCTTTTTCTGGCAAACTGAACGGACTACCATTATAGAATCACGACGGCCGCTACGCCCTATAAACAAGACATTTACAGTAACATTCCATGCCTAGTATTTGAATGCAATTAACCTCCACTTGCATCTCATAAAACTATTTTAAACCACGACTCATTTAAAGGTAATTTCTTTAATGAACCCAAGTCAGCTTTTCAGGTATACAGGTAAGGTAAATCAATAAGACCACCAATACGTGAATAGAATGTTCTTAACTGAACGGTCTAATGCCGATTTAACACTCACTACTGGTAACTGAAAGTAGTCGAGTTCTCGAACACTGGCTTAGACTTTTTAAAAAAGATTCCAAAAAACGTATTCTTCAAACAGTTAAAGGTAATTTCTTAAAGAAAACAGGTAAGTAAATCAATTTAGTTTAGCCTTTGTTCCTTTTACAGATGAATAGCATGTACTCTCAGAAAATCATTAAAGGGGTAGTTGCTGAGCTATTATGTGATAAATTGGGGTATGAGATAAATGTGGGGCTCAAGCCCTCCTGCCTCGAGTATGCTGTACGTAGCTCACTATTTTAGCTGTTAGCTTTGTTAGCCAAATAACATTTACTGGGAGCTGAGAATCACCCCCTGACAACTGGCAGCTATTTAACAAAGACATTATTAATAAATCAAACATAAAGGATAATTTGTTTTTTTTCCAACCTGGGTCTTATTTTCATTATATTTTCCAGCATTCCTTTCAGTTTGGATAGTATTTATACACCTGCTTCCTTGTCAAAGTTTATTTGGTTTTTTGCAGTTTTTTTACCCCCCATGTCAGTAGCTTGGTAGAGGTTCAGTACACCTCATACAAGTCTAGTTTTTTTTTTACTTGGTTCTAATTATTTTTACTTGTAAACCTTTTATTTGGAAGTAAAAAAGAATGTCCAATTTGAAGTTTTTTCACCAGTTTACGAGTAAAAATAATTCCTTTTCAACTTGAATTCTGTAAGTAAATATGGGCGGTCATTAAAGTGAAAAAGACTCAACCACGTGAGAGCGTATCTATAATTTCCAGGTCCTGTGTATCCAGGACCCTATATTACCAAGGTCCTGTCTATCCAGGTCCCTATATTCCCTAGTTCCTGTGTATCCAGGTCCCTATATTCCCTAGTTCCTATGGTCCCAGGTCCCTGCATTCCCTAGTTCCTGTGTATCCAGGTCCCTATATTCCCTAGTTCCTGTGTATCCAGGTCCCTATATTCCCTAGTTCCTGTGTATCCAGGTCCCTATATTCCCTAGTTCCTGTGTATCCAGGTCCCTATATTCCCTAGTTCCTGTGTATCCAGGTCCCTATATTCCCTAGTTCCTATGGTCCCAGGTCCCTGCATTCCCTAGTTCCTGTGTATCCAGGTCCCTATATTCCCTAGTTCCTGTGTATCCAGGTCCCTATATTCCCTAGTTCCTATGTTCCCAGGGCCCTATATTCCCTCAATGTAATTGTTTTCTGAAAACAGGCCCATGTTCCCTCAATCCTATGTTCCTTCAACATCAAATTAATAATAATGTCCACACCTCTGGTATATTAACAAAAACACATTGCATGTTCAGTAATTAATATCTGAAATGGTGGTTATGGACAAGTTGTTTCCAAAGATTCTCTCTTATTCAAACACACTTGTCATACATTACAGTGAACAAGAATAAAAATCTATGCAGTTATAAGTAATGGGTTTAAATGGGTTTTTACATTTTATTTTTTTTTAACTTTAACTTTTAACTTTTCTAACTATCAATTAGAATGTAATTATGTAGATGACCATGTTTTATGGCAAGATAACTTTTTTAATATGCAGCATTAACAACCTTAGTATGAACATTTCAAAACATAAACAGTTGGGTTTAGCACTGGAATGAACATTTGCCACATACATAACGTGAAACATTAGGAACGTACATAACATTAGCTCCCTTAAGCCAGTAAGAACCACCCACTGTACTCCCATTTCACTTTCTCCATCTTTGTGGACTACTAAGCTGGCTATGCTGATGGCTACATCTATTTATCTTATAAACTGTGAAGCGTCCCATCCATCTCTGCTTCAGCACTGTCCTCTGCACTGTCCACACTCTCAACATCAGGTGACTCGTTAAATGGCTCCATCAGTGTTCTCCGACTGAACTTATTAAATCACCACCTATTAGAACCAATAGGTGGAAATGATGGAAAATGCTAGGAAAATAAGACCCAGGTTGATTAAATTATCCTTTAAAATAAACATTTTGTTCATTTGCTTGCATAAATACAAATCGTTTATAATCAAAATGTGCCAATATAGCCACACAGACAGTGTCATTAATTTTTGACCCCTTGCCTTATCAACGGAAAAGATAGTTGCATAGCTACTCTTGCTGAAGGCACTTATGGCAGTGGCACATTCTCTGGGTTGCCTGGCAACAAGTGCATCACCAGTTTTCCTTTACCCTTTTCCCTCCTCTCACTCTCAGCTGATACACCTTCAGCAAGTTGCATTTCCTCTGTTTCTGCTCTCGACCTTGTCCTCTCAATCTCCATAAGTTCTTCCACACATTCTGGTTCAAAGACACGGAACCCTCAGTGTCAGTTGAAAATGACAGTCGCCATCACTACAGTCATTACTACTTTGAGACTTCTTTCAACGCTGTTCACAAAAATTGGATCACTCGCTAGCTGGTCTGTGTCAACTGTCAACTTTGTTAACAAATACACTACATTTCCGAAAGTATGTGGACACCCCTTCTAATTAGCGGTTTTGGGTATTTCAGCCGCACCCATTGCTAACAGGTGCATAAAATCAAACATACAGCTGTGCAATCTCCATAAACAAACATTGACAGTAGAATGGGTCGTACTGAAGAGCTCAGTGACTTTTAACGTGGCACTGTCATAGGATGCTACCTTTCCAAAAAGTCAGTTCATCAAATTTATTCCCTGTTAGAGTCATCTGTAAGTGCTGTTATTGTGAAGTGGAAATGTATTGGAGCCACAGCAGCTCGGCCACGAAGCGGTGGGCCACACAAGCTCACGAAACGGGACTGCCGAGTGCTGAAGCGTGTAGCGCGTAAAAATCACCTGTCCTCTGCTGCAACGCTCACAGTTCCAGACTGCCTCTGGAAACAATGTCAGCATAAGAACTGTTCATCCAGAGCTTTATGAAACGTGTTTCCATGGCCAAGCAGCCAAGTACACAAGCTTAAGATCACCATGCACAATGCCAAGTGTCGGCTGTAGTGGTGTAAAGCACACTGCCATTGAACTCTGGAGCAGTAGAAACACGTTCTCTGGAGTGATGAATCACACTTCACTATCTGTCATTCTGACAGGCGAATCTGGGTTTCGCAGAGTGCATAGTGCCAGCTGTAAGGTTTGGTGGAGAAGGAATAATGGTCTGGTGCCATTTTTAATGGTTTGGGCTAGGCCCCTTAATTCCAGTGAAGAGAAATCTTAATGCTACACCATACAATGACACTCTAGAGAATTGTGCACTTCCAAAATTGTGACAGCAGTTTGGGGAAGGCCCTTTCCTGTTTCTGCATGAATAAAGCAAGGTCCATAAAGAAATGTTTTTTTCCCTGAGTTTGGTGGGGAAGAACTTGACTGGCCTGCACAGAGCTCTGACCTCTACCCCATCAGACACCTTTAAGATGAATTGGAATGCCGACTGCAAGCCAGGCCTAATACCCTACATCAGTCCCCAACCTCACTAATGCTCTTGTGGCTGAATGGAAGCAAATCCCCGCAGCCATGTTCCAAAATCTACTGGAAAGCTTTCCCAGAAGAGTGGAGGCTGTTACAGCAGCAACGCGAGGGTCCAACTCCATATTAATGGCTATGGTTTTGGAATGCAATGTTCAGCAAGTACACGTGGGTGTGATGTTCAGGTGTCCACATACTTTTGGAAATGCAGTGTATGATGTTACAGACCAGTGGCAAGCAACTGCTCACATGATCAGCTGTCGTGCACCAGGAGTAGCCACGCCCACCCCTCCCCGCACAGAAAAGACCGCCATGTCCTGAACACATTTTAGAACAACAAACACAGGTAAAAGTGTGTATACTGTGATTGCCAGTGCATCATAGATATGCCTTAGCATAGTTATTTTGTATTTAGCTGCATTCTAAATGTAGCTAAATACAGGGAGACAACGCCGTCGTGTTGACGGTGGCAGTGAAGCCGGACCGACCGCATTCACTGGGTCACACACAGTCACCACCTAAGCCCTATTTTGACCCGGGAAAAACCCTGATAGAGGGTATCAGATGGTCCTTCTCCCTGAACTCAATGGTCCATCTGTTATCACACTGAAGAAGTGTAGCGAGTTAGAGTAGATTCATGTGTGAATGCACTGTACACTTGAAACGACTGCTGTTTTCTCCCAACCGACAATAAGTAACCGACAATAGAAGTGCAAACATCAGTAATTTTAATCATGCAAACACATGTTGCATAATGTAGAAATAGAAAATAGTACCATTTGCAAATGCTGTCAAACCATTAAGGAATTACGAAATGCCGGTGACCAAGTCAGAAATGTTGTTAGCCCAGATATCTGATGTGTGATAGCGTATCAAGCAGCCATTTTGAAAGCACAAAAATGATGCTGTTCGTTTTTATACATTTTAGTTGATAATTATATTTGTTATTATTTATTTTTCTATGCGAAATGTGTTGACTAGAAGTAGTACTGTTTCTCTAAAACTATTAATGTCTATTCAATCTTTGACCAAAGCTGAAAAAAATGGGGGAAAAATATCGGCAGATAATATCAGTTGTTTTTACAACACAATGTCCCTGGTGGCGTTAATGTCTATTATGAAACGGTAGACCGCGGAAACCGCTCTCTGTATAACCATGATCCTGCAGTCTCACAAATGCTGACTCACGGACTCTGACTTGGTGAACTGATGAGAAATAGAGTATGCGTTTCTGTCTAAGAGGGAGGAGACGCATAGTTTTTACTGGTTACATCATCTGAAATGGAATACTGAGGAATATTTTTCAGAAGGCATTTTACTTAAGTAAGAATTTTTTTTGATGTGACACTTAATAAAATGGCTGCCACCACAAGTACAGGTGTGGTCATGATCCCCGTGTCTGTCTGGCACTTAGAGTGTATTATATTTAGAGACAGCGACTCCAGTAGAAACCTATGGGGAGCACATCAGAACCAGGAAGTACCATTATTTCGCTCAATTGATGTGCTCAGTTGTGTCCTTGGTCACGTGCCGACATCAAGTGTACAACAAGGATAGTGCAGACATTGTCTAAAATAAATAATAAATAAAAAATTAATATCTTTGTCTTTGTGGTAGGAAAAAAATATTTTACCTCGGAAAAATAATACGTGATTTTTCTTCCTAATATAATGCGTGGAGTTAACATCAGTATTGGAGTGGAAGTGTTTTATTTTTGCTGTCAAAAATGAATGGAGCCCAATGGGGAAACTTGCTTTTTGAGCGAAAATCACAGATATCAGCAGAGGGCGATGTTACTTCCAGTGCTGAGGTTGAGAACCGAAAGCTGGCTCCTTGGTCTGGTATTGTAGCATTATACAAAATCAGAATCATTATACAATATCAGAATGTCAGTATATAAGTGGAAAGTCACACATTTTAAAACGGAGAAAATAGCCACTGGTAATGAATGGGGTGCAGTTTATGGGGAGTAGCATGTTGTACTCTGTACCACAGGTGCCCCGTCTCGCACTCGCCCGTGAGACCGTGTCTGCCGTCCACAGTGTACACTCTGCGCCGTACCACAGGAGAGCTAGCGCCCAGTCGGGCTGCACGATGTATCAAATCGGCATTAATGAGGCATTATAGGCAATCTTTCGTCTTTTTTAATTCATTTTTAAAAAATCATATCTGATGCGCTAGTAAATAACTAAACTTGAGAGGCCATGTAAAATGCTTCCACGAAAAAAACCGGTGTCGATAAGACAGCCAATCAGCAGCAAGGTCACACAGCTTCTATGCGATCATCTTTATTACTGCACGCACTAATCTATGACTGCATTTCATCCAGAGCATTAAATATGTAGAAAATAGACATGAATGTTGAAATGGTAAGCTGTTTACTGCTGTTTGTGAGGACTCAAGCAGAAGCTGTTTGTGTGTGTGTGTATTACTCTGTTTGTGAGGATTTTGAAAGCTGCTGTGTGTGTGTGTGCGTGTTACTGTGATAGGACTGATAGAGCAACTCTGTGTTTGTGTTTGTGCTGCAGATGGCTGCCATCCGTAAGAAGCTGGTGATCGTAGGGGATGGAGCATGCGGGAAGACGTGTCTGCTCATCGTCTTCAGTAAAGACCAGTTTCCCGAGGTCTACGTCCCCACAGTGTTCGAGAACTACGTTGCCGACATTGAGGTCGACTGCAAGCAGGTGAGGTTTTCTGAGGGGAGGATTTAGCAGGATTTTCTTGACCAATCACAGAACCCCCCTTTGAAACAGTTATTTTCCCATCCTGCAGGTGGAGCTGGCACTGTGGGACACAGCTGGGCAGGAGGACTATGACAGGCTCCGCCCCTTATCTTATCCCGATACCGACGTCATCCTCATGTGCTTCTCCATAGACAGTCCTGACAGTTTGGGTGAGACTTTGTCATCTTGTAGAGCCTGAACTGAGTGTGTGCTCCAGTGTATGTTCACTGGGACCTGTGTGTGTGTATGTGGGTGGGGGGTTGGTAGTGTTTATTTTTTGTGTTTTTATGGGTGTTTGTACGTCTCTCCCTGTGTGACAGAAAACATTCCTGAGAAGTGGACGCCAGAGGTAAAGCACTTCTGCCCAAACGTTCCCATAATCCTTGTGGGCAACAAGAAGGACCTACGCAACGATGAGCACACACGCCGGGAACTAGCCAAGATGAAACAGGTATGCACATATTATGCATGCACGCATAGCTGCCTACACACACACGCATGCACACACACATAGTGAGGTCACCATCTGACACACCCACCCCACCCCCCACAGGAGCCAGTGAAGCCTGAGGAGGGCCGGGAGATGGCCAACCGAATCAACGCCTTCGGCTACCTGGAGTGCTCGGCCAAAACCAAGGACGGAGTGAGGGAGGTGTTTGAGATGGCCACTAGGGCGGCGCTGCAGGCCAAGAAACGGGGCAAGAAGAGTGCCTGCCTCCTGCTATAGAGGTCCAAGGACAGACGGGGAGTGGGGGGGGGGGTGGGGGGGGATGTAACCATACCCAGGAAGGGAGGGGCAATGTGGCCTCTGGGTTCCTGGGGAGGCGGGTGGGCTGGGTGTGGGGTGCAGGGTGGGGCACGGGAGCAGGGGGCAGGAGGAGAGATTCTAACCAGGCCAAAGGAGATGGAGGGGAAGATGGAGGGAATACCATTGTCGATTCCACACCTATAAGAGCAGGGATCACTGGGGGGGGGGCAGGGGGGGGTACAGGAGAGTGGGGGTGAACAGGCTGGTCTTTCAGGGGTTCTGGTTTTTTTAAAAGTTTTTTTTTTTTTTTTTTGAGATTATTTAGTACATGCTCGTTTCGGAAGGTTCTCTGGGTTTTGACGAATAGGGTGGAGATTAACACTCCACACCAGAAGCATGCTCACTGTTTCCCCTCAGTGAGACATGGCTCGTCTGTCTTTTGTTGTTTGAGTCTGCATATGGCCGTGTGACCGTGCGCATCACTTCCTGTGTGAAAGTTCTCCACTGTACGTGTGATATGGGCAGACCCCCCCCCCCCCCCCCCCCCCCCCCAAAAAAAAAAAAAAAAACCTGTAAGTGAGATCTTTGGACAGAAAGTCAAGTTTAATATTCCATTAAAACCAACCAGCTGCTTTTGATTTATTTAAATACCTACAACTGTTTTTAAAAAATGTTTTACTTTAAATATGACATTCGCATCAAAACACAACAAAAATATAAATAAAGCCAATGCTTATGCAGTTTTTCTGAGTTATATGCCGGTTTGTGTAGATGTTTGAAAATAAATGAGTCATATAGCTTTGTTTGATCACTTGCTCTGATTTTCAGTGAAATGTAGAGATGAATTTGATCAGGATGAATTCCCCTTGCAGCACACCAGTGGGTATGCAGTCAGGTGATGGAAAGTGGTATTATTTAGTATTTGATTCTATAAAAGGGTTTTCAGATTAAGTACTTGGGTTTTTTGTGCCAGGGTGGTTACGGGGAGTGTGTGATAAGCTGCCATCTCACTCTTCCCAGATAAACAAGTCAGTTATTCCCTCCATCTTTCACTCCATTTACCCCCTCCTTTTTTGTCTTTTTTTTATTATTATTGTGGTTGTTTCCCCTTTACGGCTCCTGTATTGTATATTTTATTCAGTGTGAAACTCTACTGGCTCATCCTTGTGTCTCTCGCCTCTATCGCAAAGTCTGCAACTTTACCTTCAAAAGAAAAATGAAAAAAAGTATAAAAAGTAATAAAAAAAAGAAAAAGAGCAAACAACTAAATATTATACTATTAACTTTTTAAGACCTTGCATTTGATTGTTGTAAAAAAAAAAAACGGAAGAAAAAAACTGAGCAACAGAAAATAAATCTTGGTGCAAATAACCTTTTGTACACACGCATCCTGGAATTTCCTCAGTCTGCTTTTAAACGTACTTTAAGAAAAATAAATTGTTTTTAGGGTAACCGTGCTCCTGTCATTTCTTTTGTCCGAAGCCACTAGGCGTGGCGGTTATGCTGGTGTGATGGTGGCTCCACCCACTGCAGTGGTGAAGCGAGTCTAATGCTTACTTGCCTGACTTTTATTAAACTGACGTTACATGTTTCATAAACGTTAAACGTATTGCAATCTTTTGCAAGTGACTTTTGTCTGTGGCCATTTTAATGGTAGGCCTGTGCCACTACACTGACAGGTGTAACGCCGCTGCTAGCGACATGCTTGCTCCTTTGACCAGTCGTTTTTCATGTTTTGTATCATTTCAGAGTTCAAGTTGATTCTCACAGTGGTATGACGTAGGTGCATTTTCTCCAGCTCTGGATTCTGCCTCACAGGATATTTACAGTACATTACTGGGCGTGTAAATGGTGCCGTACGTCAGTAGTTCCCGATCCTTTAGTCCTTTCGCTCCCTCTCTTAAACCTTAAATATTTCACACATCCAGTGCCCACTACAGGCTGCCATGCAGTAGCAGTTCAACCCTGAGAAGAGTAGGTTATTAGGCCACTCTTGCCTGTAATGTAATGTAATGATTGTGACATCAGCATTAAAATGCTCAGTTAAGAAATGTTCAGTTAAAAAGCTGAAAACAATTAGCCTTACACACTGTGTATTTCGTAATGACAATTTTTACATTTCAAAGGATGTATCAGCCAGACAAGGTTTGGTTTTATTTATGAAATATGAAAATGTGAAGAGCATCCTGAAAAGGGAAACAGAATTTCTTTTCTGGAACCCCACAGTAATGCAGTTTTTGAACCCTGCCTTAAATGACCCTCTCTCACACATGTAACATTCACACAGTGCAAACGGATGCACGCTTATTGACCCCGCGTGGCTGTTCGTGTTGTTAGGGCCTGAACAGCCTTTGTGGCCACAAAGCAGTTTCAAGACATCGACACGGGTCGTCAGAACCACCACTCTTATTTACGGACACAGAAATTCTGCAGGGTCTTCCCAAGGAGTGGGACTGATCCAGTAATACGAACTTAATGATGAACCTGAAAAATTTAAGTCCCTTAGTTGTGGGGAAGTCGGCTGCTGGTCGTGGGGGAAGTCGGCTGATGGTCGTGGGGGAAGTCGGCTGTTGGTCGTGGGGAAAGTGGGCTGCTGGTCGTGGGGGAAGTCAGCTGTTGGTCGTGGGGAAAGTGGGCTGCTGGTCGTGGGGGAAGTGGGCTGCTGGTCGTGGGGAAAGTCGGCTGCTGGTCGTGGGGAAAGTTGGCTGCTGGTCGTGGGGAAAGTGGGCTGCTGGTCATGGGGGAAGTGGGCTGCTGGTCGTGGGGAAAGTCGGCTGATGGTCGTGGGGGAAGTGGGCTGCTGGTCGTGGGGGAAGTCGGCTGATGGTCGTGGGGAAAGTGGGCTGATGGTCGGGGGGGAAGTGGGCTGATGGTCGGGGGGGAAGTGGGCTGCTGGTCGTGGGGAAAGTCGGCTGCTGCTAAAAACAATATACAGTCAGGTCCATAAGTATTTGGACAGTGACACAATTTTCATCATTTTGGCTCTGTACGCCACCACAATGGATTTGAAATGAAACAATCAAGATGTGATTTAAGTTTAGACTTTCAGCTTTAATTTAAGGGTTTTGTCAAAAATAC
Source organism: Anguilla anguilla (assembly GCF_013347855.1). Lineage (NCBI taxonomy): Eukaryota > Metazoa > Chordata > Actinopteri > Anguilliformes > Anguillidae > Anguilla > Anguilla anguilla. The sequence goes on along the minus strand of NC_049211.1, from coordinate 37,511,141 downwards.
TGTATGAACAATGTAGGGATAACAACCATTTTTATAAATAGCCCCCCAATTTTAGGGGCTCAAAAGTAATTGGACAAACTAACATAATCATAAATTAAATTGTCATTTTTAATACTTGGTTGCAAATCCTTTGCAGTCAATGACTGCCTGAAGCCTTGAACCCATAGACATCACCAGACGCTGGGTTTCTTCCCTGGTGATGCTCTGCCAGGCCTCTACTGCAGCCGTCTTCAGTTCCTGCTTGTTCTTGGGGCGTTTTGCCTTCAGCAAGTGAAATGCATGCTCAATTGGATTCAGGTCAGGTGATTGACTTGGCCATTGCAGAACATTCCACTTCTTTGCCTTAAAAAAGTCTAGGGGTGCTTTCGCAGTATGCTTCAGGTCATTGTCCATCTGCACTGTGAAGCATCGTCCGGTGAGTTTTGAAGCATTTGGCTGAATCTGAGCAGATAATATAGCCCTATACACTTCAGAATTCATCCTGCTGTTTTTGTCAGCAGTCACATCATCAATAAATACAAGGGAACCAGTTCCAGTGGCAGCCATGCATGCCCACGCCATAACACTACCTCCACCATGCTTCACAGATGAGGTGGCTTTGGATAATGAGCAGTTCCTTCCCTTCTCCATACTCTTCTCTTCCCATCATTCTGGTACAAGTTGACCTTTATCTCATCTGTCCATAGGATGTTGTTCCAGAACTGTACAGGCTTTTTTAGATGTATTTTTTGGCAAACTCTAATCTGGTCTTCCTGTTTTTGAGGCTTACCAATGATTTACATTGTGTGGTAAACCCTCTGTATTTACTCTAGTGAAGTCCTCTCTTGATTGTTGACATTGACACAAATATGCCTACCTCCTGGAGGGTGTTCTTGATCTGGCCAACTGTTGTGAAGGGGTTTTTCTTCACCGGGGAAAGTATTCTTCCGTCATCCACCACAGTTGTTTTCCATGGTCTTCCGGGCCTTTTGGTGTTCCTGAGCTCACCAGTGCGTTCTTTCTTTTTAAGAATGTACTAAATAGTTTTTAGATTTGGTCACACCTAAAGTTTTTGCTATCTCTCTGATGGGTTTTTTGTTTTTCTCAGCCTAATGATGGCTTGCTTCACCGACAGTGACAGCTCTTTGGACTTCATATTGAGAGTTAACAGCAACATATTCCAAATGCAAATGCCACACTTAAAATCAATTCTAGACCTTTTATCTGCTTACTTGTACATGAAATAATGAGGGAATAACGTACACCTGGCCATGGAACGGCTGAGCAGCCAATTGCCCAATTACCTTTGGTCCCTTAAAAAGGGGGGGGGGACCACATAAAAAGTGCTGTAATTCCTATACCGTTCACCCGATTTGGATGTAAATACCTTCAATTTAAAGCTGAAGGTCTGCACTTATTTGTTATCTAATTTATTTTAATTTATTAAATTTAACATCAATATGCTGTGGTAAACAGCTAAAATAACAATAACTTTGTCAATGTCCAAATATTTATGGACCTGACTGTATGCTATGTAGTACATAGTATGCGATTTCGGACGCAGCCTCGGTCATGTGCTCATCACACGACCGCCTGACGCCCGTATAACGGCACGCTGTGGCTTTCCTTACTCCGCTTGGACACAAGATGGCCGCCGCCCTGGAGTTCTCCTCTCGTCCGTAGCGGATTCCGCTGTCCTCTGCTGTCAGAGAGGTCTGTGCAGTCCCACCACAAACTCCTGGTAATACCGCTCTGCAACACACGGGGGCGCCAGGGCAGTGACACACCATCCCCGTGAGAATGCACTGCAGTACAGTCTGTGCATCTGGGGTAGTGCCATACATGCAATTATGGAATAACAGTTTGTGAAATTGTGTGACATCATGCTCTGGTACTGACCAGAGTCTGGCTGTATGTAGGAGTTTCTGATCAGGAAGTCCAGAAGCACCATTGCGCTGTTGGGTTTGAAGTCCTCACTCACCAGCGCGTCCTTCGCCTGAAAAAGACACACCATGCACGTTGAGTGCTTGTAGCTGTGTCCAGTGTGTTGACCTGTGTTCAGTGCGTTGACCTGTGTTCAGTGCTTGTGGCTGTGTCCAGCATGTTGACCTGTGTTCAGTACGCATGGCTGTGTCCAGCGTGTTGACCTGTGTTCAGCACGCATGGCTGTGTCCAGCGTGTTGACCTGGTAAATGGTAAATGGACTGCATTTATATAGCGCTTTTATCCAAAGCGCTTTACAATTGATGCCTCTCATTCGCCAGAGCAGTTAGAGGTTAGGGGTTAGGTGTCTTGCTCAAGGACACTTCGACATGCCCAGGGCGGGGTTTGAACCGGCAACCCTCCGACTGCCAGACAATCGGTCTTACCTCCTGAGCTATGTCGCCTCTTTGACCTGTGTTCAGTGCGCATGGCTGTGTCCAGCGTGTTGACCTGTGTTCAGTGCGTGTGGCTGTGTCCAGCGTGTTGACCTGTGTTCAGTGCTTGTGGCTGTGTCCAGCGTGTTGACCTGTGTTCAGTGCTTGTGGCTGTGTCCAGCGTGTTGACCTGTGTTCAGTACGCATGGCTGTGTCCAGTGTGTAGACCTGTGTTCAGTGCGCATGGCTGTGTCCAACATGTTTACCTGTGTTCAGTACGCATGGCTGTGTCCAGTGTGTTGACCTGTGTTCAGTGCGCGTGGCTGTGTCCAGCGTGTTGAGCTGTATTCAATGCGTGTTCAGCACGTGTTCAGCGCGTGTTCAGCGCGTGTTCAGCATGCACGTAACGCTGGAGGGGAGTTTGACCTGCTCTATGGGATACAGGAGGAAGTCCTGCACCTCGCCATCGCCGATCTGAGGCCTGAAGTGGACCGGCAGCTGCAGGTCAAACACAAACTGGCTCTCAGGAAACACGCCCTCTTCATCCTCATAGGTGTAGCTAAGAGATGAGGGTGGGGTCAGGAACACAGGGCGGGGCAGAGACACACTGGCTATCAGGAATCACGCCCTCTTCATCCTCATAGGTGTAGCTAAGAGATGAGGGTGGGGTTAGGAACACAGGGCGGGGCAGAGACAAACTGGCTATCAGGAATCACGCCCTCTTCATCCTCATAGGTGTAGCCAAGAGATGAAGGTGGGGTCAGGAACACAGGGTGGGGTTAGGAACACAGGGCAGGGCACAGACAACATGCTGAGGGACACTAGCATGAGTGCTTCTACATGAATGTTTGTTCTTCATCACAAGGGATTTTCAGCGAATTTACAGTATTACACTCTGCTGAAAGTACTTCTCAATCGTTCAGTAACCGTTCTTCAGTTAAAATATTTTAGTCGTGACCGCAGGAGGATGGAGGAGATGGCGAGGGAGTCACCTGATTGTCCCCACTGGTTGGGCAGTCTCAGCAATGCATTCTGGGATGCATGCTTCCTCTTGGCACTCTTTGATCAGGGTCTGCTTCACACTGCTTCCTGCGGCCAACCCACCAGCTGCCTTCTCAGGAGAATCACCATCACTGTACAACCCACCCCTACTATCCCACATTCTAACCTTAACCCCTGCAGGAGAATTACAGTCACTGTACAACCCACCCCTATCCATCCCACATTCTAACACTAACCTTTTCGGGAGAATCACCATCACTGTACAACCCACCCCTACTATCCCACATTCTAACCTTAACCCCTGCAGGAGAATTACAGTCACTGTACAACCCACCCCTATCCATCCCACATTCTAACACTAACCTTTTCGGGAGAATCACCATCACTGTACAACCCACCCCTGCTATCCCACATTCTAACCTTAACCCTTTCGGGAGAATCACCCTCACTGTACAACTCACCCCTACTATCCCACATTCTAACCCTTAAGTAGGCAGTATACTTTGTAAGAAGTAGAACTTTTTGAGCAAAAAGGCGCAATGAGAACAACTGAAGAACAAAAGGACGCGGTGTTGTGTGTTCTCATGGTGCAGTGTGCGACGGCCTCCAGGGAGAACTTTTAGAAAATGTCTTTCTTGTTCTCCGACCTCCCCCTCTCAGCTATTGGTCCAAATATCACATGGTTGGTTACATCACGGTTGAGAGTTCAGAGGGCAGACTTCACATGCTAATGTACAGTGAGTCAACGCCAATCTCTCTTCTGTAGAGATAGGAATTATGTGAGTTCCCGCATGTTTGATGAATGGTGCTACTCGTTTCAGCAAGTCATCAAAACGCCTAGCACACATTCGGAAATAAGAGAAAGTGGACCCCCTCCTCTAAACTCTGCATTTGCTGAATGTACAGACAAAACTCTCCATTCTCCGTCCTACTCTGATTTAGAGGGCGAACGTGCCATCTCCTTCGCCTTTTTTCTTCTTTTGCATAGCTAGATAAACTAAAGCCACTTTAAACTTTTTGTTTTGTGTTGGGATCTCGCATAGCCCTTCTCTTTATACATCCATGGCGTAGCTGCGAGACGGAGGTCTGGGTGAGGTTCCAGCCCCGGTTAATAGCTGCCTCGTAATTATTCACGCCCCAGCGGCGTGGAGTGACTTTAAACGGTGCAGTGTTCTCACTGAGTATACCGACAACAGTGTTCGTGGACATGTTCGCTGGTGGTTCTCAATCCTGTCAGTATACTGCCAGCTTAACCCTTTCGGGAGAATCACCATCACTGTACAACTCACCCCTAAAATGTGCCTGACTAACACTTTCCTACAACATATGGCTTGCATATAGCATGTGGGTTATATGTAGTGTGTGTGGCATGCACAGTGTGTCTTGCACATGCAGCATGTGACTTGACCAGTATACTTTGTGTATATGTAGTATGTAGGGTGAACAGTGGTAACAGTGGTTCTCAGACCTTTTGGCAATATGGACTGCATATCCCATCAAGAATGTGTCCAGTGAGCCAGTGAGAAAAGAAGTCAGCACACAAACCTTTCACCACAGAAATACCTACGAATGCATTAAGTCTCTCAAATAACACAGATCAAGTGTTCGCCAGGCAGAAGGTTATGCTATGTAAAAAAAAACAAAGTTATGCAAGTCGCTCTGGATAAGAGCGTCTGCTAAATGCCTGTAATGTAATGTAATGGGTAAACCAGGCTGGCAGTACCAGGTTGTCCAGTTTCCCAGGGTAGGTCTGTTTGGTGGGGGAGCGTCGTGCCAACCAAATGCTTATCGCCCCATCCGCTCCTCGAGTATAACCATTCACATGGACACCGTAGCGCTTCACCCCAAAGAGGCCTGCAGATGGACAGACAGACAGACGCACAGACACACACACACACACACAGAACACGCGCGCACACACACGCACACAATCGCACACACACAGAACGCACACACAACATAACCATACACACACACGCACACACGCAACACACACGCACACACACACGCCTTGTTACAGCTGGCTGAAACTTTCATAGATTTATGTGCATACAGCACATAAAAGAAGCTGTATTCAGGACTGGTTGTTGCTCTCTCCATACATACATATACACACACACACACACAGAACACACACGCACTGTACTCAGGACTTACTGGTTGCTGCTCTCTCCATACACAGTAATGGACTGTCACAGTATCTTGCCCTTACTTCATACTTCTGATGGAAAAAAGCACACACAAAAATAATGATGCACTCTTCTGTCTCACTGCATCGGACAGGTAAAAGGTATGTCTCACCTTCATCTCTCCACCCACTCAGACAGGTAAAAGGTATGTCTCACCTCCTCTCTCCACCCCCTCAGACAGGTAAAAGGTATGTCTCACCTCCTCTCTCCACCCCCTCAGACAGGTAAAATGGTTCTCCTCCCTCAGTGCCTTGATGACATCATGCACAGCTTCAGACCTGCTGCTGTAGGTGTCCAGGCTGGGGCACAGTGCTACAGCGCCCCGCTGTGGCAGGGTGAATACTTGGGGAAACCTGCTCAGCACAGGCACCACAGTTGCAGGTATCCACCCCACCTGCACCCCATCTACTTCAAACTTTAGACACTGTGCACGACTGGAACCTGCGCACACAAAACACACAAAAGGGAGAATCTGACAGCCAGGAAATGGCTGAACCTCACAGAAACCCATTTCCGGACATGTGTTACGAAAGACTCCATAAACACCAGCTGTAGTATTCTACAGATCTATTTAAGCAACTAGTAGGCAATTCACTTTTCTACTGAGTACTGCACATACGTGCAACAGAACTGCGCTCTTTGGGAACAGTTATCGAAAATTTGAGGACGACCCGAAACCCTGTCCGATGCTACAACGTTTCCAGAAAGAGATGCACTGAACAGAGCATGTTGTTCTAGATGATAAAATAACCGACGGGTGTAAAATAGGTACACCTCGTCTACAGTGTTATATGTCATGCAACATATGGGGGGCGATTGCATTATTTTTGAGTGACACCACATAGAAACTTGGGCCGACCAAAATGCGACTCTGAAGAGAAACCATTTAAACGACATCTTGTTCGTCAAACCTGGGAGATTAAAGTTGTCCATTTTCCGAAGCAGCCGAAGCACTTTCTCCGACCAGGAAAGCAAAGGCGCCGTCATTAAAAATCATGCAAAGCTGTCTCTTAGGACAGAAAATAGCCAACTAGCCTGCCTTATACGAGTAAGACAGCCGGCTGCTGCAAAAAGCCCCGTTGCTGCAAATTATTGGAGCTTTCCGGTTAGAGTATTTCAAAATAAAAGCTTGGTAAATGCAATTATTTCTTAAGTGCGATTTTGACGTTTTTCTTCTTGTGACTAATAGAGTTGGATATAATTGCACATTATATACTCATATTTAAACCTATATCTTTAACACTGTACTTAGTTATTTTGTTACTAAGTATATTTACATTATGTATTTACTAATGTAGTTCAGAAAATATTTGGCAACTAGGCCAAAAGTAAAACCACCTAAAAATGTATTTGACTGATAGGACTGTGGGCTATGGGTCTTGCTGATAGACCGTATAAAAACAGGTCTTGCCCAGAGGTCTTGCCCCAGTTACCGTAACCAAACTCTTCAAGCTCCCGACCCCGAGATCCGGTATGTCCAAGGATATGCCCGATGTAACGCCGTTTAAAAATAAACCCCAGCGTTTTATGCGTGATATTTAAGGTGACATTCGTACTTTTGAAAGGAGTAACGATATTAACCATTAACCAGAAGGACAAATAAATTGAACTAGCCAATAATTCGATTATTATATCAGTGAAATTCTTTTCACACAAGGCAAGATTCCTGAAAACGCAACAATCCTTCATAAGTAACTATGTAAAAAAAATTGAAGAATGCCAAGAAACTGTTGAATCTGTTCAAAATTAAAAATAATTGTATTTATTATTTATTTATTTTAAATACTTCTAGCCAGGTTTGGAATTATACTTTTGTAAATGTCTCATGCCATTGTTATTTGTAAAATTTGTTGTTAATATTTTAGGTTGTGTTCCCGTCAAATATGACCAATTTACAACTTCAAATTTTGTGCATCTGTAGTGTTTCTAGTCAAATATGGCTGGCCATAGGAAATGAATGGATGAGTCTATATCAGTACATTCATCAGACAGAAACACTCACCCGCACACCCACATGCACACACACACGCAGACGCACACCCACATGCACACACACACGCAGACGCAGACACACGAAATGGGGCTGTTCATGTTATCCTATAATCTGTTTTGTGATGTTCCAAAATAAATGTGACCCAGCTGATCGGGCTTGAGATACAGGTCTCACACTCAACAATTCAAAGCAGAGGTGAGAAACACTGCAAAAAAATCTTCGATAAAGTATGATCTCCATCTGCAAGACCACACCAACTTCAAACATCTTTGATCGTGCAAATGTTTTGTTTGAGACTCCAACATTACGGTGATTCTAATGTCTGGTGCACATTGCAGCATAATTGGGTCGATTTTGAGCCAGATACACCTCTCCTGCCAATAGCTGGGGTGTTCCAGATTTGAAGCTGGTCCTGGGCCGCCCTGATCCTGTATCCTGTAGTGAGAGGGAGGAGTGCCACCAGGGATTCTGTGTCCCATGAAAAGATCTCACATTGGTCCCCACCACCCCTGAAAAATCCTGCATCCTAATATTTCTTTTGAGGGCCTCAGTCAGGGCCTTTTTTGTCTTAATATGAAACATTTTTGATATTTACAACTCAAAATCTTGTAGTGTGAGGGGAACAGTAATAGAATCTGAAATGGTTTCAAGACATATTCTGGCTAAATGTTGACACACAGCATCCTGGGATAATCATTCAACATGCTTTCTACTGGTCCTTACAAAACTTAAAATACATAAATACATGAATTATGCTTATTTTACTAAAAAATGAATGGTATAATTTTAGATAAATTAGGTCTATAGGCCAAAATTCCAAAAAGAATGATAGAACTTGTGATAATGACTGAGAATGAAGTTGCTTAAATGGTGTAAAATGTGGTGATCATTTATACATTATGATTGCTGTATAAATAATTACAAAGGACTGCCAATTTAGGATGGGAACACAAACAACAGAAATATGGCATGAACACAGCCCGAGGGTTAAAACACTATTCCTCCTCTTGGATTTTTTCCCCCTGGTGGTGATAAAGAGTTTCCTCCAATAATGGGTCACTAACTATTTATAAAAATTTAGGAGGAAACAACCAACACTTTCAATTAGAGATTAATCAGTGTATCCAAATAAAAATACAACGCGTTTTTTACAAAAATACAAAACGTTTATTTTCAAATAATTTACAGAAGTTATATATTGAGGAATTAAGGCTAGATCTATTTTGCTTACCCAGAAGGATAATATTACACTCAGGTCTTTCAGGAGTTGAGGTCGTGGTGCCCTGTCCCGGTGGTTGCTGAAGACTGTGTCGATGTTCAGCTTTCCCACTGCTGGGTGGCATCTCTGGTCTGACATGAAACGGCAGGACATATAGCTACCCATTCTGCTTAAGACCAAAAGTGAGAAGGTGACACGGCGAGACTTCAAATATAATTCAACAACTGAATGCAGTGAGCGTATGCTACAAACATCTATTAATAAGTAGATTTGGCATAGTTAAGGTCATAGGCCTTGTGTTATCTGGCTACTAAAGCTTAGAATGATAATTTTGTGGTATTTCTCATATGTTGGTTGTACTGTGTGTTATTTCTAGTGTCTTTACTGGTAAACATCACACAGGAAATAGAAAGAAGGGCATAGCTTCCTGATTGTAAAGAGTAAATTCAGTCCTAAAAGTTGAATAATTTGAAGAAGGGCTTTTTGTTGAGAAGAGACAGGTAGTTCACTATGCCACCAGACAGTCTACTTTAAATAAACATATAATACTAAATAATTGAGGAATTGATGTCCAGACAAACTGAAGTAAAAAGCTAATTTTAGGCGGCCTGAGTGGCCAGCAAAGCTAATAAATGCATTCACTTTGACTGCAGACTGGACCCAGAGGCCAAAAGTTTGAGCCTCAGCCTAAGTAAACCTTACTCTTAACTTAACTTAGTCTGAGTAAACTATGACTGGAACTGCAGTTACAGGACACGACTGGGCCTGGGCCCACCACCTGCTGGAGAGACTGGTAATTTAGTCAAAGGCTCTCCTGCAGCACTGTGTAGTCTGTAGCATGTTAAATAGTCCCTGGCTCTCCTGCAGCACTGTGTAGTCAGAATCGTATTTTTTTATTTGCCAAGTATGTTTACACATGCAAGGAATTTGACTCCAGTTTAAAGGCCTTACACAAAGAAAAAAAAAGAGTAACAACACAACAACAACAATCTTCAGAGACATACACAAGGAATGACTATATACAGTGTACAGGATAGTACAGGATACAAATAGTGCAAAGAAGTGAAGAGTGCAAGGAGTGAAGAGATAAATATTAAATAGTGTTCCAGGGTTATTGCACAGTGCCGCAGTGAGTTAACTGTTCATAAGTGTGACGGTGAGGGGGAAGAAACTGTTCCTGTGTCTGGTGGTTTTGGTGTGCAGTGTTCGCTGATTGTCCGTTGTAGTCTGTTCCTGTCCTGTTTAGTGGCCGATCCAAACCAGATAGTGATGGATGTGCAGAGAACAGACTCAATGACTGCAGTGTAAAACTGGATCAGCAGCTCCTGAGGCAGGTTGCATTTCCTGAGCTGGCGCAGGAAGTACATCCTCTGCTGGGCCTTTTTGATGATTGTGTTGATGTTAGACTCCCACTTCAGGTCCTGGGAGATTGTAGGTCCCAGAGACCTGAAGGATTCCACAGCCGACACAGTGCTGTTGAATATGGTGAGGGGGGGCAGCAATGGGGGGCTCCTCCTGAAGTCCACTGTCATCTCCACAGTTTTGAGCGTGTTCAGCTCCAGGTTGTTGCGACCGCACCACAGGGCCAGCTGTTCGACCTCCCGTCTGTATGCTGACTCTTCTCCATCTCGCATGAGGCCGATGACTGTTGTGTCATCTGCAAATTTCAGGAGTTGAACAGACGGGTCTCCTGAGGTGCAGTCGTTAGTGTAGAGGGAGAAGAGCAGCGGGGAGAGCACACATCCCTGAGGGGCGCCAGTGCTGACAGTTCGGATGCTGGATGTGATTTTTCCCAGCCTCACCTGCTGCTTCCTGTCTATCAGGAAGTTTGTGATCCACTGGCAGGTGGAGGCGGGCACAGTGAGCTGGGTGAGTTTGGTGAGGAGGAGTTCTAGGATGATGGTATTGAATGCCGAGCTGAAGTCCACGAGCAGGATCCTTGTGTACGTCCCTGGGGAGTCGAGGTGTTGCAGGATGTGGTGCAGTCCCATGTTGACTGCATCATCTACTGACCTGTTTGCCCGATAGGCAAACTGTAGGGGGTCCAGCAGGGGGCCTGTGATGTCCGTCAGGTGGGTCAGCACCAGTCTCTCGAAGGACTTCATGACCACAGACGTCAGGGCAACAGGCCTGTTGTCATTCAGTCCAGTGATGGAGGGTTTCTTGGGGACCGGGATGATAGTGGAGTGTTTGAAGCAGGAGGGGACTACACAAAGCTCCAGCGATCTGTTGAAGATCCGTGTGAAGATGTGGGCCAGCCGGTCAGCGCAGACTTTCAGACAGGAGGGTGACACGCCGTCTGGGCCTGGCGCCTTCCTGATCTTCTGTCTCTGAAAGAGCTGATACACGTTCTCTTCACAGACCGTCAGTGCCGGTGGGGAGTCAGGGGGGAGGGAGGAGGTGGTAGCAGGGGGTGCAGTTAGTTGTATAATGCTTGAGTTGAGGTGGGTGAGGGGTGTGAAAGTGGGCTGATCAAACCTGCAGTAATACACATTCAGGTCTTCAGCCAGTTGATGGTTCTCTGCAGTATGGGGGGAGCGTGTTAAACAGTCCCTGGCTCTTCTGCAGCACTGTGTAGTCTGTAGTGTTAAACAGTCCCAGGCTCTTCTGTAGCACTGTGTAGTCTGTAGTGTTAAATAGTACCAGGCTCTCCTGCAGCACTGTGTAGTCTGTAGTGTTAAACAGTCCCAGGCTCTCCTGCAGCACTGTGTAGTCTGTAGTGTTAAATAGTCCCAGGCTCTCCTGCAGCACTGTGTAGTCTGTAGCGTGTTAAATAGTCCCAGGCTCTCCTGCAGCACTGTGTAGTCTGTAGTGTTAAATAGTACCAGGCTCTCCTGCAGCACTGTGTAGTCTGTAGTGTTAAATAGTACCAGGCTCTCCTGCAGCACTGTGTAGTCTGTAGTGTTAAATAGTCCCAGGCTCTTCTGTAGCACTGTGTAGTCTGTAGTGTTAAATAGTCCCAGGCTCTCCTGCAGCACTGTGTAGTCTGTAGTGTTAAATAGTCCCTGGCTCTCCTGCAGCACTGTGTAGTCTGTAGTGTTAAATAGTCCCAGGCTCTCCTGCAGCACTGTGTAGTCTGTAGTGTTAAATAGTCCCAGGCTCTTCTGTAGCACTGTGTAGTCTGTAGTGTTAAATAGTCCCAGGCTCTCCTGCAGCACTGTGTAGTCTGTAGTGTTAAATAGTCCCTGGCTCTCCTGCAGCACTGTGTAGTCTGTAGTGTTAAATAGTCCCTGGCTCTCCTGCAGCACTGTGTAGTCTGTAGCGTGTTAAATAGTACCAGGCTCTCCTGCAGCACTGTGTAGTCTGTAGCGTGTTAAATAGTCCCAGGCTCTCCTGCAGCACTGTGTAGTCTGTAGCGTGTTAAATAGTCCCTGGCTCTCCTGCAGCACTGTGTAGTCTGTAGTGTTAAATAGTCCCTGGCTCTTCTGCAGCACTGTGTAGTCTGTAGCGTGTTAAATAGTCCCTGGCTCTCCTGCAGCACTGTGTAGTCTGTAGAGTGTTAAATAGTCCCTGGCTCTCCTGCAGCACTGTGTAGTCTGTAGCGTGTTAAATAGTCCCTGGCTCTCCTGCAGCACTGTGTAGTCTGTAGCGTGTTAAATAGTCCCTGGCTCTCCTGTAGTACCATGTAGTCTGTAGCGTGTTAAAAAGAGAATAGTTCAGTTTTTGGTATTTTTTCAGTTTCAGTGTATGTTTCAGAGGGACTTCATGGGCTTTGTGGTCTAAAGCAAGGAAATACACCCCACCATCTTACTGAAAGGCAGTTCATTATGGCCAGGGACATGTGTATGCCAAGTCTCAGAGGAACTATGGACAGGTTTTTCAAAATAATTGAATATTCAATTGATTGTAAGAGCGTGGAAAGCCACCAACTGTAGTTTCATTCTTAGTAAGTGTGTATATTTAACACTGTGTGCACTGATAAAATAAAATAAAAACTTGCTGTCGCTACTTTTATCAAATGAAGGCAACTTTTGGCATGACATTTGTATGTAGGTTGAGCGACAACTCTTTGCATAAGTAACTTCAATTTTGTAAAAAATAAATGTATAATTCAGCCAACTTAATTTTAACAGTTCTGCAGTCATTATTTTGAATGTGTGATCTACTTAGCTATCAGAGTTTCAAGTCTATTTATAAGTCAAACCAATTTAATTTTGTCATCTGCACGATCATTACTTAGAGCGGGATCTACTTTGTTTTTCTAAAGTTGAACTGTCATTTTAGTTACAATTACTCACATTGTCTAATTAGCAACAGAATGTTTGTGATTTTTTACTGTAATACTGTTGGTGCTACTCAGCTCATGGAAAGTGTTGACATAACTGGGTTATGTAAGACAAGCATCTTATTTTTCTGAGTGTGACTGTCATTTTGGTCCTGATCCTGAAAAAACTGGCCTGCTCCACACGCAGTGCAGTGCAGTCATCTACAAAGTGGCCAGAATGCTTCGTGTGGGGAGATATTGGAAGAGAGAGTAAATAAAATAAAATATTCATTTGTTCAATGGATGTGCCCAAGAGAATATCTTGGGATTATGTAGGATCTCTTGTTAAGGGAATAATCTAAAATGTCATGTGTTTGGCACAAATGTAAATTAAGTTCAGAACTAGATATATTCATGTAAAGATTACAAACGTCCTTTTTCGGTCTTAATATTAAAGATCTCATTATGTTACACTTACATCCTCGTAGATTCTTATTGTGTGAGGGTATGTGTATGTGTGAAAAAAAAATGTAATGTATGCGTGAAAACTTGAGTTCCTTCCCCTCTCTCTCTCTCTCTCTCTCTCTCTTTCTCTCTCTCGTTCGCTCCTCACACGTACGCAGACTTCACCACTCTGTATCATGTTCTGTATCTATATGCTGCTGCTTCTAAGTGGTAAGTGATCATACTTGACATTTTTCTATATTCATCAATCTTTTCCTACATTATTTCCTTTCATGTTTTTCTTTCTTTCTTTCTTTGTATAATCAGTTATTAGTTTTCAAATGTTTCATGAATGTACAGTGTGCACAATCAATGAATTTACTGTATGTGGTGTACAATATTAGTGTGTATGGGTCCAATCCAGGCTTTTAGACACCACAATGGTAGTCACTTTTAAGAAAACAGTTTATACCATAACCACAGCTTTGTCATAAGGAGTTTAAAAAAACTTATTTCTGTATGAATTTGCCATAACTACAAAGCAAACATATTGATGTTTTACGTAATTCATCCTAGGTTGTGAAATTTGTTAACTTCCCAGAAATATTACTTGTTAATAAAAAAGCACATTTACAGATGTCACTGGTGTCTAGTGTCTTTATCACTGCTGTGGCAAAAAAAGAAAGTAATCAGTAATGGGAACATGAAGGAGAGTGATCCGTTTGTGTTTAGACACTTCCTCTTCTTGCATGACACAAGAACTGAAATCTAAGAAAACAAGCAGCCTAACTGACCAGTCAACAGCTCATGTGATATAGTAGCCTTTGGTTGTACAGCTGATGCTTTCATTACTGAAGCCAGTACATACAGTTATTGTGTAAGTATAGAGAAGTTAAAGCTGCTCACAAGCTATTTTTAAACGCGTTCTCTCTTCATATTTCGGGTTAGTATAAAAAAGAGAGTCTCCCTTCTTTTCGATTAGGTTTGTTGCTCCTTAGCAAATGAAACAGACTCAAGCTAGCTCTGGATCAGTACTGGGACCTTCTTCAAATGAAGATTGAAGCTGATTCTAGATCAGTACTGTGACCTTATTCAAATGAAGACTGAAGCTGATTCTAGATCAGTACTGTGACCTAATTCAAATGAAGACTGAAGCTGATTCTAGATCAGTACCGTGATCTTATTCAAATGAAGAATGAAGCTGATTCTAGATCAGTACCGTGACCTTATTCAAATTAACAGACTGAAGCTGACTCTGCATCAGTACTGTGACCTTATTCAAATGAAGAATGAAGCTGATTCTAGATCAATACCGTGACCTTATTCAAATGAAGAATGAAGCTGATTCTAGATCAATACCGTGACCTTATTCAAATGAAGAATGAAGCTGATTCTAGATCAATACCGTGACCTTATTCAAATGAACAGACTGAAGCTGGCTCTGGATCAGTACCGTGACCTTATTCAAATTAACAGACTGAAGCTGACTCTGGATCAGTACCGTGACCTTATTCAAATTAACAGACTGAAGCTGGCTCTGGATCAGTACCGTGACCTTATTCAAATGAACAGACTGAAGCTGGCTCTGGATCAGTACCGTGAACTTATTCAAATTAACAGAATGAAGCTGGCTCTAGATCAGTATTGGGACCTTATTCAAATTAACAGACTGAAGCTGGCTCTAGATCAGTACTGGGACCTTATTTAAATTAACAGACTGAAGCTGACTCAAGATC
This sequence comes from Anguilla anguilla, assembly GCF_013347855.1. Lineage (NCBI taxonomy): Eukaryota > Metazoa > Chordata > Actinopteri > Anguilliformes > Anguillidae > Anguilla > Anguilla anguilla. Next base: position 37,496,018 of record NC_049211.1, on the reverse strand, counting down.
ACTACCGTGACCTTATTTAAATTAACAGACTATGATGATTTTTGTAAATTTTTCTATATATTACTCCTAAATCAGAAATACAGCCAGCTAATAAGCTATCTAAATTCCCAATCAGAGTAAATTGCTAGGTAGCCACATTCAAACTAAAAACACTTTCGGACTACTTAGCCTCATTGTTTCCTGTGTTAACTACCTCAACAGCCGTGTTCCAGGCTCTGGGTTATATCTTAAAATTCACCAGATTCAGCGATAAAAAAAAATTTAGCGAGTGGTTGTGAACAAGTCACAGTATATTGTTACTGTTTGTGTTAAGTGGACCAAGGCTGAATTATTAGTGAAGATATTCACTGTATGTTGCCTGTTTTTCTGAGGGCCAGTAACTAGGTCATTTAAGAACATTACTGAGATCATCCAAACCATTGGAGACATTTAAAAACCACTTGACCTTAAAGGGGAGGAGCCAGTCAGACTATCCATCATTCCTGTGGTGCGATTACGGGGAGGGGTAGTGGCGATGGGAGGAGTCTCAGTTGCTGTATCATCTGTTAATGTGCTGAAAACAATGAAAGTGTTCTACCATTCCCCTGCAGGTCAAATCTGTTTGTTCTTCATGGAGTCTGTGGTTGGAGGTAAGGCTGCCGGTTATCTGTCAGTTGCATATTGTTTATGTGACTGAAGGAAAGGCTGAGAGCTAGGAAAGCATGTCCACCACCATGATATTGAATGTGTACATCTGATGCCCAAAATAGAGATAAGCAATAACTATGAACAGAAAACACAGTCATCTTGTAATTGACTATGTATGATCCTTCCTGTCTAAAGTGATTTGACTCATTGTAGCTCAGCGAGTCTGCTTTATATTTTCTATTCTAATATTTTTCAATATTGCTCTTCTACAGAGAGGCCAAACATCACACTACGGCCTCCCACTGGTGAGGTGATTGAGGGCCAAAACTTCACCATCACCTGCCACTCTCAGTATACAGGAGGGCATTTCCACCTGGAATTCAATGGCGTCAACCTTACCACCTTATCTTACCCCAACTCCTTCTCGGTTGCATCTGCCAACTCATCCAACTCAGGAAACTACAGCTGCGTCTATGTGTCTACATCTTCCACTGGCCACCACAACATTTCCAGGAGTGACATGGTGATTGTTAAGGTTACAGTGAAATCTGGTGAGTGGCCTTCACTTTGTGTTCACTTTGGTCTAAAAGCACAGTTGGCTGTGAGTAGGCTTGAGTTGGCTGTGGGTAGGCCAGGGTTAGGTTTAAAGGCACAGTTGGCTGTGGGTAGGCCTGAGTTAGGTTTAAATGCACAGTTGACTGTGGGGCCAGAGTTAGGTTTAAAGGCACAGTTGGCTGTGATGCTTGAGTTAGGTTTAAATGCACAGTTGACTGTGGGGCCTGAGTTAGGTTTAAATGCACAGTTGACTGTGGGGCCTGAGTTAGGTTTAAAGGCACAGTTGGCTGTGATGCTTGAGTTAGGTTTAAATGCACAGTTGACTGTGGGGCCTGAGTTAGGTTTAAAGGCACAGTTGGCTGTGGGTAGGCCTGAGTTAGGTTTAAATGCACAGTTGACTGTGGGGCCTGAGTTAGGTTTAAAGGCACAGTTGGCTGTGGTGCTTGAGTTAGGTTTAAATGCACAGTTGACTGTGGGGCCTGAGTTAGGTTTAAAGGCACAGTTGGCTGAGGGTAGGCCTGAGTTAGGTTTAAATGCACAGTTGACTGTGGGGCCTGCGTTAGGTTTAAAGGCACAGTTGGCTGTGGGTAGGTCTGAGTTAGGTTTAAATGCACAGTTGACTGTGGGGCCTGAGTTAGGTTTAAAGGCACAGTTGGCTGTGGGTAGGCCTGAGTTAGGTTTAAATGCACAGTTGACTGTGGGGCCTGAGTTAGGTTTAAAGGCACAGTTGGCTGTGGGTAGGCCTGAGTTAGGTTTAAATGCACAGTTGACTGTGGGGCCTGAGTTAGGTTTAAAGGCACAGTTGGCTGTGGTGCTTGAGTTAGGTTTAAATGCACAGTTGACTGTGGGGCCTGAGTTAGGTTTAAAGGCACAGTTGGCTGAGGGTAGGCCTGAGTTAGGTTTAAATGCACAGTTGACTGTGGGGCCTGCGTTAGGTTTAAAGGCACAGTTGGCTGTGGGTAGGTCTGAGTTAGGTTTAAATGCACAGTTGACTGTGGGGCCTGAGTTAGGTTTAAAGGCACAGTTGGCTGTGGGTAGGCCTGAGTTAGGTTTAAATGCACAGTTGACTGTGGGGCCTGAGTTAGGTTTAAAGGCACAGTTGGCTGTGGTGCTTGAGTTAGGTTTAAATGCACAGTTGACTGTGGGGCCTGAGTTAGGTTTAAAGGCACAGTTGGCTGTGGGTAGGCCTGAGTTAGGTTTAAATGCACAGTTGACTGTGGGGCCTGAGTTAGGTTTAAAGGCACAGTTGGCTGTGGTGCTTGAGTTAGGTTTAAATGCACAGTTGACTGTGGGGCCTGAGTTAGGTTTAAAGGCACAGTTGGATGTGGTGCTTGAGTTAGGTTTAAATGCACAGTTGACTGTGGGGCCTGAGTTAGGTTTAAAGGCACAGTTGGCTGTGGGTAGGTCTGAGTTAGGTTTAAATGCACAGTTGACTGTGGGGCCAGAGTTAGGTTTAAAGGCACAGTTGGCTGTGGGTGGGTCTGAGTTAGGTTTAAATGCACAGTTGACTGTGGGGCCAGAGATAGGTTTAAAGGCACAGTTGGCTGTGATGCTTGAGTTAGGTTTAAATGCACAGTTGACTGTGGGGCCTGAGTTAGGTTTAAAGTTACAGTTGGCTGTGGGTAGGTCTGATTTAGGTTTAAAGGCACAGTTGGCTGTGGGTATGCCTGAGTTAGGTTTAAATGCACAGTTGGCTGTGGGTAGGATTGAGTTAGGTTTAAATGCACAGTTGGCTGTGGGTAGGCCTGAGTTAGGTTTAAAGGCACAGTTGGCTGTGGGTAGGTCTGAGTTAGGTTTAAATGCACAGTTGGCTGTGGGTAGGTCTGAGTTAGGTTTAAATGCACAGTTGGCTGTGGGTAGGCTTGAGTTAGATTTAAATGCACAGTTGGCTATGGGTAGTTCTGAGTTAGGTTTAAAGGCACAGTTGGCTGTGGGTAGGCCTGAGTTAGGTTTAAATACATAGTTGCCTGTGGGTAGTTCTGAGTTAGGTTTAAAGGCACAGTTGGCTGTGGGTAGGCCTGAGTTAGGTTTAAATACATAGTTGGCTATGGGGCCAGAGTTAGCTTTAAATGCACATCTGGGCATGAGAGGTGTGTCGTATAGTGGCTCGCTCAAACCCATATATGAATCCCCTGTGTGGCAAGTGGTTCATTCTTAGACATGAAACACTTCCTGTACTGTAATAGAAGCTCTACCTGTGACCGCCCTCTGCTTCCCCCCTGCCTGACTAAAGTGAAAAAGAGAATACCAAAGCAGGGTGGATGGCCTGTCTTCCTTTAACAACATGTAAAATAAGATAAATGCATAGTTTGGTGGCAGTTGGGAATGTGTTTGGTTTTCATGTGCAGTGGGTTGGTGGGACGGTGTGACTGTGGCCGTATGTCTCTAATTGCAGAGTTTCCCTGGGTGCTGATTGTGGCAGGATCAGCAGGGGGAGCTGTGTTTCTGCTCCTCCTCATCCTTCTCAGTGTCTGTCTTACCTGTAAGTGCAGGACCCATTCGGAATCAGGTAAGAGCAGGCCAACACTCGGTGAGAAACTACCCCCCCCTCCCCCCGGACACCCATAAAGGGGTGTGTACCTCACAAAAAATTCTCACCAAAACTCCTTCCAGCTGTTGCTCTTTGTGTTTTTGCTTTTCCTATATCTTTAGCTGACTTTGCCAGCCTGGAGAAGCTTCGCTAAATCATCTTCTTGCCAATTGGCTCTCGCTCACTGGACCCTTTCTGATTGGATGACATATTCAATTATTCAAATTCTCTGTGATGCTGGAGGTATTACCAAAGCATTCCAGAACCCTGGCGAGACACTCCAGATCACTTCAGGGGTTTGTGATGGTGCCTCCTCAGTCACTTAGCAGTATGCATGTGCCAGAAGGAGGGGACACATTTTGTGGAAGTTCATAAGCAGAACTTCTATCAGTGAGAGATGCCATTCATGAACACTTCTCCATTTTTACCAGACAACACTTCTGTTTCAGCTATTGTGAACTCAGAGATCTCCTCATACTAGTATCACTGCATTAGTAGGTTGCATTTCATTTTTACCCACATTTGGCTCAAACTCAATACTATTCACTGAGGCACTGATTGTGATTGTGTCTCTAAGACTCTGGCAGTGTTTTTCTTTAAAAGTACTGCGATGAATAATGAAGAATTTTGCAGGTGTTAAACATTTACCCTTCCACCAGTTGCCCGTAGTACATACCACAGCCAGCCTCTGGACCGGGAAGACCTGGAATCAGAGCCTGATTACGTGGACACGCCATCGGAGGGCAGTGGAACCAACTACCTGAACGTGGAGATGCAGGGTTTTGGGAAAGGATGCACTTCCGCAGATGCACCATCAGAGGACAGCAACGCGAGCTACGTCAATGTGGAGATTCCCGAGGAGGAAGAGAGCGAGTGCGAGGACGATTACGTAAACACGGAGACAATGCAGACAGGCAATGCGCCCGTCGGCTACGGTGACAGCGACAGTGAGCCGGACTACGAGAACTCTGCTTACGTGAATGGGGACAGCGAAGTGAATTAAGGCTTTTACGTAGTCTGTAAGTACAGGGCGCATACGCTGTGCGGACGGACATTCCGCAGTCGTTCGCCCTTTCATACTCCAGTCGTACCACCGCATACCCAAGCCCTACATTTCCCACAATCTCTGCGCGTCGTTTTCCTTTTCTTCCGGAAGTTACAGACTGTAAACAACATGGCCTCGTCCTTGCCCAGCGTTGTGCTTATTTCTCTCCATGAATTGTTGTTCTTCTGAAAATATTTATAATCTCGTTTGGGATGAATCGCATAGGTGCCTGTACCTTCTCACCTCTTCAGCCAGTCTCTCTTCAGATGTCCACTCTATGTCTATTTTGTGTATTCCGCATCACCGCGTGTTTCCGGTGCCACATGAAATGCATGTCGATGTGAAACAGTTTCATACCGAGCCATGATTTGTGTGACGCAGGTACGCGTATGCTAGGCACGCGCAGTCACAAAAATTGAGCTTCGCGCGGACATGCCCAGGCGGCCGTACACTGAGGTCCGCTATTTCGTCATTTTGACCGCGCGGACCCCAGCGGAGTCCGGTCCGTGTATGCTACGTCTGGACCATGAATTGGCCTTTGGAAACACAAGGCATGGAGCCTAGCCTTAAAGGCGCGGCGGGAGTAACCTCTGTATTATGCATACGTAGGTTTATACATGTATGAGAGGAAATGTGTTTATACTTTTGGTTTTTATTCAATAAATGCACATATTGACTGAATTCTTGGACTTCTTCTTGGAAGTACATGGACTATCACTGCACCTCCATTTCATAAAATAAAATCAAGCGCCTATTAGCTTCCTTATTGCTGATGCACTCGATTAGAGGAAGTACCGCGATGAACCAGCTCCAACATGCTCTCTCTCTCTGCTTTTCCGGTCCTGATCCTACAATTACTGGTTCACTTGAATCTGTACTCAGCAAAACTTCTTCCCCTTTGCAGTGTCAGGACTGACATCCTGCCGTGACCCGGATTCTAACCGGGGTTGCTGCGGCCACAACGCAGAGTACTAACCACTATACGATCACTGCAAGCTAACTGGGCTCCTGTGCAACTTCTTGCACTTGCCCCAACTTGCCCCAGTGCCAAATAATGAGCCTGAAATCCTTCAACATCCTTCATGAACTGCAAATTGATGTAATCCGCTGACTGAACATAGTGAATATAGTGAACATTGTGATTTTGTTGGTTTACTCAGTGTAGGGGCCATATTTGAATTTAAATAGAAAAGGTGGAATATCTATATATTTTTGTTTATTATTATTGTAAGTTATGGACAGTGTGATTGGCCTGTTTTGAGGACACTGTCATTGGTGCTTTTATTTTGAAGGCCTGATGCACTGACCGCACACCTGTGCAAGTTTTTACACAATCGGGTCACATCAGTGCAGGAAGCCAAGCGATGTAGTTTGGAAGGCTTTACTTTATTTTAATATTTTTGAGCCTTTCTTGTTTTATACTTTGAATGCAATGCATTGCCCTTTTGTTTTCCTTTTGATTGCGTGGCGATACCGCTATTTTCTTTGAGTTTTTTTGCCTGTTTGGAGTGAACTAACTAGCCTACACTGACTTTTCCGACTACCGAGCTCCTTCAACATCAGCTCAAAACGAGGTATGCCAACCCTACTTTGTCAATAATTGATTGTTAAAAAAGCGCGTATGAAACTATAAATTTGCGTCTATTAAGAAATGGAACGAAGCCACTACACTCAGTTTCATATACAAAACTAAGCCTTACAATTCTCTTTAAGCAGATGATGTGTTAGTATTTGTAAACATATTTCAATCTCGTCCACACCTTAACATTTTTGACAACTTTGATAAGTGGACAAATCATCCTTTCTACACCTAAATAATGTCACAACAGACACTGTCATAGATCTCACTCATGCAGAATTTAGGTCCCTGGTGGATGAAATTCATCCCTGTTTTTAACCGCCATAGCGAACAACATCAAAATGCTCATTAATTAAATATGTGGAAAGATGAGTCAGATGTACCTACTTGATCATTCAAAGCTCCCTGTTTTATTGTCCATTTAATCGTGTCTCTAGTGTTAGTGTTGAGCGTTCCCCGTATTTGTAGGAGGCTGGCGCCCTTGTGTGGTTAACTTTAGATTAGTGTATTTTCAAATTAAAGTTAATGTCAGGTGCCTTGTAACAATTTTGCCTTTTTACTCCTTATTTTCAGCAAATTACCATATTGCAGTTAAATGTAGGGGACAGTGGGGCAATAAACGCGGACTTTTTAGGTCGATGCATCGAGCTTGAACTACGTATTTCAGGGTTCCAGAAAGGGCCAGTGTGGGTGCACACACCTGATTCTACTAATCAATCACTAGAGTCATTGCTAAGCACCTTGATTAGTAGAATCAGGATCAGGTGTGTGCACCCACACTGGCCCTTTCTGGATAAGACTGGGGACCCCAGCTCTAAAACATGAAAAGCACATAATTAAGAAAAATTAACAGCTTGTTAAAATTCTGGGATTGCTGTTGAGGTTGGAATGAAAACGAGCATACACAGGGGTCCCCCAGGACCGAGTTTGAGAACCACTGGTCTAACTCAACTTTAGGCAACGTGACATCGACTAATACAGCTGTTTGGAAGGAACAGACATTAGACGGAAACCGGAGAATAGAACCGTAGGCCTACAATCTTGGGATTGATTTTCGCCGATACAGGTAGGACGCGAAAAACAAATGTAATCAAACAATAAATCAAAGACCGTATCATACAACATTGAACTGTATTTAATAGTCTTACTTTGTGTTAACTTTTAAATCTATTAGGACGGTTACGTGTAGCCTACCCCGCGCCGCGTTATGTTTTTACCCAATAAACTTGGGGTTAAATGTAACATTTCACTATCGGTACTTTCGGTCTGATTGCTAGTGAACTGTATGTTACAGGAATGTAATTGTGGTGTGATATCATAGCCAAAGGATGTAGGTTGTTTGTATTTAAAAATATTTAGTAATATTTTCGGAATTATACGAAAACCGTATGTCATTTGCCCGCTCTCCCCTACTGCTAATAAAACCAAGGCTTCATAAGAGCTGAACATCCAGCCCTTGGAGGCGGCCACAAGTGGTTCAGCGCCTGGTACGCGGAGCCTACGCACAGCTTTGCATGGACCTAGATTTAGCATCGTGTTTTAATTTCACTCATATTTTCTTTGAGCATTAGGCGCACTGAATAGCTGCTGTCACCTCTGATTCAGGTCGACACTACTCGTTTACCGCAGTCTGATGAACCCATTTTCTAGGGTAAATACTGTTTTCAAATCACACATTTGTCTCACATTACGTTTTTTTGTGGTTGTTAATGCGTAGGCTACATGCGAGTCATTTCGGGGCAGAGGTCTGTTTAAACCAGAGACTGTAAAAAATAACCGACGGCCTATGGTTCACTCTTACGTCAGATGTCGGTCACTTAAAACACGTGATCAATCAATGAAGATATGAGCGAAAAACCGTCATTGAGCATTAAGGCCTGTAATCTGAATTTAGTTTTAGTGTGCTTTTCAGCCCCAATCCCCCAAGTATAACCACAAGTGTGTCTGTACCCTGCAAAACTTCGCCCCCGCTGCCGTCTCAGGATTCTTATCCTGCCGTGACCCGGATTCGAACCGGGGTTGCTGCGGCCACAACGCAGAGTACTAACCACTATACGATCACGGCGATCTACTGGGGACCTGTTCTCGCACGGTGTCCCGACGCTCACTATCCTAGAGTGACCAGGACCTGAGAAGCACCGGAGAGAGAGGATGTGAAATGTCTAAATACAAGATAACATTTGTGGCACTTAAATTGTGAATGTAATCAGCGAATGCAATCTGTAAATTAGGATTATAAATGGTGTAAATGTCTTGCTTTATTTAAGCCACTTTCCAAGTCTATGTGATGCTCACATATGGAGTTATAAAGCCTTAAAGAGAACATGGCCTAATTGGGTGAGGGTTGCTCAGATTTGGCATCTGCTTGAAGGGGTTAAAACACATTCATCACTTTATGGAGCAGCACCTAAAATGAGAGAGAATAATTTTGCTAAATAGCCTGGCTATTTGGCTCAGTTTGCAGTTAAGGGAACAATGTGAGATTGACATCACAGAAGCCACTCAACGAACGGGTACAAGGAGAACCCCCACCTGGACACTGGGCCTACTTCAACCATGCTGCCTATTGTCCCCAACATATTCTGACACTAATTTCACACACTGCCCCTCACCTACTCACCAGGTATATTCAGGGGCGTCATGCAAGCCAAAATTCTGGGGGGGGGGATGGGGGTCCTTCCCCAGAAAAAAAATAATGACGAAATTTTCTGCAACTTGACATGTATATATTCAAAGACTTTGGGGGATTATTTTAAAACTTCACTAAATCAGTCTTTGTAGCTCAGTAATCTCCCACTTTATATTAGGGTAAATACTATATATTTATTTTGAGATTTTCATGTCAATTAGTTGAGCTGTTGTGGTTACTGAAAATGACACTTACTCACTCCCTTCTACACTAGCATCTACACTGCTGCCACTTTTCTTGAAAAAGAGCTAAATTTTGTCTGCTTTACCCAAAATTTTTAAGGGGCATACATTCACACAAAAAGACTATATCCACAATGCTAATTAATTTAGAGAACATAGATAATAAAGCCACAGATGAAAGGAAACTGCCAACATGGTAATAGCTGTATTTTCAAACACAATGCATAGGAAGCAGCATGAGTACAGATGACTGTGCTGACATCATATAGCAGTGCCTGCTCCATTGCCAATAAAAGCTCAGACTGAGCAGTAGTAACCTATTTTCCAAACTGCTCAGCCGCCTTGAAAGATCCATCATAACCACTAGCCCAAGTACATATAACCTGTAACCACACCTACACACACTGATACAAGAGAGAGGGGAGGGGGGCAGGAGGGAGAGAAGCAATAATAGCCAAGTGTAGGATTTTCATGCCTACCTTAACATCTGTCTGCAAGACTCCAAAAGGAATCCCTAACGTTTTTTTAAAGAATGACAAGATTTTCCTCTGCATCTTGACCTGGAGATATCAAATGGAAATCAGTGTTTTGCTAACTATAACCTGTGATAGTGGTGGTAAAAACTATCAGCTCACTGCCATAAGATTCACACAGCTCTCCTTTACCAATATTAAATAGGATGCTATGCTATCACAAGTCATGACTAGCTAACGAGCCAGAAGGCTAAATAACCGGATTGAGGGATGGCTACTAACTTTAGCTGGTACTAGCATTACATTACATTACAGGCATTTGGCAGACGTTCTTATCCAGAGCGATGTACAACAAAGTGTATAACCATAACCAGGAACAAGTATGACGAAAACCCTAGAGAGATGTACCGGTCCAAGTGCAGGGAACAACCGCATAGTTCAACTTGGGCCCTGAAGGTTAAACTGTTTAGCACTAACACAAACGAGAACAGCAACAACGCAGTCTATGCAAAAATACAAGCAGTAGTTAAGACAGGTGCATTAACTAAGTCACCTACAAAACGGCTACCTAGTTACAACCCTAAGCTTACAGTCATTTAAGAGATTACAGGGAGGTAAGGGGGGATGGGGAGAGGTGCAGCCTGAAGAGGTGAGTCTTCAGTCGTCGCTTGAAGTGGGTCAGTGTCTCAGCTTTTCTGACCTCCACGGGGAGGCCATTCCACCATCGTGGGGCCAGAACAGACAGGAGACGTGTTCGGGAAGCGCAGGTGCGAAGAGGTGGAGGTGCCAGGCGTCCTGAGGTAGCAGAACGGAGGGATCGGGCTGGCATGTAGGGTTTGAATATCTTGTGGAGGTATGCTGGGGGTGATCCCTTGACTGCCTGGTATGCTAGGACCAATGTTTTAAATTTGATGCGAGCTATAACAGGCAGCCAGTGGAGGGTAGTGGGCAGGGGAGTGACGTGGGAGTGTCTGGGGAGGTTGAAGACCAGACGAGCTGCAGCATTCTGAATGAGTTGCAGGGGTCTGATGGCCGATGCCGGTAGTCCAGCCAGAAGGGAGTTGCAGTAGTCTAGGGGGGGTAGTACCATTGCTTGGACCAGGAGCTGGGTTGAGTAGGTGGTGAAAATGCACACCCGGCTTACTGCTGCGATGTTCTTGGAGAGGGACAACCTGTTGTCCATCACCACTCAGAGATTCTTGGCACAGGGTGATGATGTCACTAAGGTGTTCCCGAGGGAAATGGAAAAATCGAGGGGAGAGGTTAGAGCAGGAATAAAGATTAGCTCCGTCTTTCCCAGGTTGAGCTTCAGGTGGTGATTGTCCACTATCACTACTTGTATTTTTATTTATTTTTATTTTTCCATAGATTGCGTTGTTGCCGTTCTCGTTGCTAGTGTTAATCAGTTTAACCACCAGGGTCCAGGTTGAACTATGCGGTTGTTCCCTGTACTTGGACCGGTACTTCTCTCTAGGGGTTTCGTCATACTTGTTCCTGGTTATGGTTATACACTTTGTTGTACGTCGCTCTGGATAAGAGCGTCTGCCAAATGCCTGTAATGTAATGTAATCCTGCAAAGCAAACTATGCCTATATTTCTCAAATGCAATTAAGTGCGTATAACTAATTGCATTTCATTTTCACGTTTGAAAAAGGGATCGATGCTCTACTAACCACTTCAGCAACACAACGAAGCTGTAGTCTACATCTCCTCCAGCACTGGTGCGCAACAGAGTGCTGTGTGCATGCGTACCTGCTGTTGCGAACTGATTTCATCCTGCAACTTTTGGAAGAAACCAATACCATAGGGAAAAGGTGTGAGACGTTTTGAGGTATGATCTATGACATAATTAGAAGAATACGTTTGACTCATAATATAAAATGATCATAACTACATATTATAAAAAATAATAGTAATAAAATAAAATAAAAATATAAAAAGTATATTAAAAAAATATATAAAAATCCAGATATCAAAAATCTGGTGGGGCACGTGCCCCCCCAGCTTGAGTGGGCATGATGCGTCTGGATATATTTGTTAGCACATTGCTTTGGGACAGGTACTGTAGGGACTGTACTGTCCCTAGATTACATTTTTCAGGTTGGCGACTGTAACTGTGGCATTAGGACCTGGGAAGTACGCTGAAAGAGGATGTTGGAACGGGTCCATTACAGTGCTAAACCATAAGCGGCACCTTGTTGTGCTAGCTGGTGGTGCTTCTTGCTGTTCTTCTGTAGAAAACTAGAAAGCTGGGACAAGCTTGGTGCAGCTGAGTCAAGCAACCAGTTTGAAATGTCATGAGTTTAATAAAAGTAGTTTATGCACATATCAGCACAATCACTATTTTAATAATTCACAGCAATTTTAACAAAAGAAACTTTGTTTCAAACATCTAGATTACTAAATGGGAGATTTTACCTTGCACCTTTCTTATTTTCGAGGTAGAAAATCTGCTCATTGATTAGCCACTCTGCGTCAATCCGCAATTTGCACAACAGTCTGTGGGACAGTTCCTCTTGGGGCTGCCGTCTCGAATCAGCCCCCAGTAGCTCGCCGTGATCGTATAGTGGTTAGTACTCTGCGTTGTGGCCGCAGCAACCCCGGTTCGAATCCGGGTCACGGCAGGATGAAAGTCCTGACACGGCTGTAAGGAGGCGTTGCTTTTGCTGGGAGCAAATGGTAGGTGTGGGTATATGACTGGAGGAGGACAGGAAGAGAGCGTGTTGTGATGGTTTGATTACTGACTATAACCGATAAATTCATGGCACCTGTTCATTTTAATACATAACTTTCATAGTCTTCATGTATCAATTAGATTGCAGCCCTCTCGTAATTTAATACAAATCACAAGTCAAAGTAACGCATTCTCATCACAAATTAAAGGGACACAATCCAACATTTAACGTTTGTTGGTCGACAGTCCAGCTGTACGAGTAGCGTTATCGCTGCACAGTGCTGAGTTCACTTCACACTGTTCCCTGTGTGCAGAGCAGCCAGTGCGTGATAGGGTGTAGTAAACGGCAGTGCCGTGAATAATAGGCTATTCACGATTTAAGTTCATTATAGAGCCAAAGTTCATTATACAACCAAAGTCGAGTTAAATTCTGATACAGAAAGGATCAGAATTCTGTCAACAAAACAAAAGATTTCGGGGAGGAAATTTGACTATCTTCGATTTAGAGCATTTGGCCTACGGGACACGTTACGCTCGTGTGTGAACTTGAATTAAATTACTGGTTTCAGTTACATTATAATCAAAAAAATTCTCCAGCCCACATATAATAGTCAAATTGCACGACCATCACAACCTTCATTGTCGCTGAAACTGAAGTAATTTCTCCCGCTTTCGTCGTATTAGTGGTGTGATTCCGCAGAACACTGCAGACTCCGCCCATCCAAACATGTTGAAAGAGAGGGTCGGGCTACGGGGAGGTCCTGCGTTAAAACGCCTGTCGCTGATCGGAGTCTTCCTCTCTGCAGCACTGCCCTGGTTAAAGCACGCGCCGGGTCTGTAAGCTTTCGGACAAGATTAAGGTTTACGGATTTGTGGGGCTCTTGCATGCTAATCGCATTCTATACTGTTAGACGACTGAAGAGAAAATAAGAAAATGGCTAACTATCATAAACCCGACGAGAAAAAACTGCAAGGCCTGAAGGATATTGCGAACAAGTTGAGGATCCACTCCATTAGGGCGACATGTGCTTCCAACTCTGGGTAAATAAATCCGTTAAACTATACTGTATTCCTGTTAACATTCAAATAACGTCATAAATGTAGCCTGTGCCTAGCTGGCAGACGCTGAATTGTTGAATGCGAGAGGACATGTTCGTGCAGCGTCACATCACGTCCAGTTTACTTTCATAATGTAGCCACTGTAATTATTAGTGGCTTGTCCCACTAGCTGACTAGGGATATGGATATAAGTTGGTCGAATGCATAACTACGTAGACGACAAGTTACCGTGTGCTGCAAGTTATTTTCATATTCGTTAGACTGGACGAATATACCGAACGACGTGTACGAGCCATGGTACGAGCATACAGTGTATCAACGTTCAGTCTCAGTGGGCGGTTCCATATTTTCTGCAGGAACCATGAACGGAATTGGATGCACGTCTGTCGTTGCATTTTATTTCGTTGACCGTTACGACTAAATCTTGCAGTTACGGGGCAAAAATGACAATGTGTTTTGCAGTCACAACAACGTTATGTTTAAACTTGAATAATGTAACTAAGATGACACTGACAGAAGTCACATGGGGGTCCTCGTGCAGTTTTTCCACACTCGTCGGTCGTTATGCAGCTGCAAGGTTTTCCGAAAAGTAGAAAGCGCTGAATACCGGACTTGGACTTTAGCCCAGAGCCACATTGCACCTGCTGTCCTTTCTGTTGAATGGATTGTCGCTACGATAAAAAAACGCGTTTTCTTGACTTTAAAGGCGTACAACGCAAATAATAGCCATAATTATTTAAAGCGTTAAAATGATCTGTGGTGTTTGTTTAAACTTTTGATATTTTGCTGCATGGTTGTCCCAGTTTGAGAAATCATGTACATCCCTGAAATGAATTATGCTTCCTACTTCCTGATAGGTTTCAGTGAACCGAGCCTTCATATTTTCTTTTTGGAAATGTTGACACAGCGTAAAGCCTTTTTTTAATGGAAAGGATATCTGGAAAAACGTGTTTTCAAGAATGAGTAAAACGGACGTATAACGTTGGTGTGTTTCCTGAAAGGTTGTCATTGTAGAATAATCGGAATCTAACAACGAAAGCTGTCACGTGCCACGTGCTAAATCACTTGCACGGTTACCATGCAATGGCACATTATGTATAGGTTTATTATTGAAATGGGTATTGTTCATATTCTCCAGTTGAATGAATTCATAGTAAAATGTTGCTAAATGTTATGGATGACCAATTTTCTTTGCCTTTCAGTGTATTTGGATGCAGCTCTCCTTGTTTTTTTGGTGTGATTCTGCGGTTTAATAGTTGAAACGTTTTGAGTGTCTCAGGGCTGGAAGAGTTACTGTATGTGTGACTCTGAAGAAGACCCTTGCTGACCTCCACATGACCCCAGTAATCCAGTGTATCTGGAGCCTGATAGTAAGTGTAAGCCTGGGGTTTCCCTGGCATAAAAGCTGTGCATGTCTTAGCACAGAAGCCCACCTAACTCACCCTGAATCCTGACCTCTGCCCTTAGGGTCAACAGCACCAGGACCTGCCCCACAGGCGGTAGTGCATGTGACAGACCTAACAAACATGCTTAAAACTAAACAGTTTCAGTAAAATAAAACAAGTTCCCTGTTAGGGGAAATGGTATGAGTGTCAATTGTCCCTGTCCAATGTGTCAGTGTGGTGGTGTAACCACGGTGACATACATACTCAGCTATGCCTGGAGCTGGTGAAATAACATATTCTCTCGGTCTGTTCCAGTCGTGGCCGTGTGTTTGTGTGGTGTGTGTGTGTGTGTGTGTGTGTGTGTGTCTGTGTGGTGCATGTGGTGTGTGTGTGTGTGTGTGTCCCAATCCTGACTGTGCACTGTGCTTGGTGTGAACTCTGCACTTGGATGGTAGCTGTAGATTTTGCCTGGTAATACTTACTCTTCTGTTTTACTTACTCTTACTCTCATTTGGGGGGGGGGGGTGCTTTTTAAAAATACAGTTATGATGGTGCCTTTGCCTCAATTCTGAGTAGTGAGTATTTGCGTGTGTACAAATTTGCATATCCTCACATTAATTTATGTGAGTGCAAAAACATCTGAAAAAAATGTGATATTTTCCCAAAATTATTGCCTGAATTTCAAGGCAAAACGGCATTAGTTTCCAGACCTCTCCCGTTATGCCCCACTGAAATCAGAGTGATTAGGGCCTATCAGCCTGCTGTTTCACTAACACTGACACTAATCTACCCAACTGTTTTAGTAGAACCACATATCCTGATTGAAGGTAAATTTTAAAGGACCGATGTCTGAAACTGAAGCTGTATCACTGCTCTAAGCCCCAGCCGAGAGTCCATCTTCAACCCAAAGTGTTTAAGCTGTGTAAATATTGCAGTTGATATCACTACAGCAGGACTTTGGTACCGGGTTCAGGTACGTGTTCCCGTACAGACTATAGCACTGTGTGTTACGCTGTATCGCAGAGATGATCAGGCTGTTCATACTCAGTCAGAAAGGGGCTGTAGGATTGTCCCGCACGGGAAATGAATTCACACCCTGGAGTGACTGCAGGGTCACTGACGTCATGGTAACTGTCCGGGTCGGGGTCAGTTTCATGTCAATTCAGGAAATGAACAGATACTCAGTTCATGACGTGGGAAAGTGCCCAGAATGTTCTGTGGGCCTTTCTGTAATCCATTCATTGAATTTCAGTTCATTTCTTGAATTGACCGAACTGAAATGGACAGGAGGATCCATGAAACTCACGGCACTGATTTTTTAGAAATGTGTTAATTGTTTTTTTTTTTTTTGCGCTGACTCCGCCCAGACACCCCACCTCCTGCTGCAGTGCGGCTGAGATCATGTCTGTGCTGTTCTTCCACACCATGCGCTACAAGGCCAGCGACCCGCGCAACGCCTGCAACGACCGCTTCATCATGAGCAAGGTGCGTCCTCCGGCGCCGCACGCACACAACGGTCCCCACGTAATAGTGCACACACACAACGGTCCCCACGTAATAGTGCACACACACAACGGTCCCCATGTAATACTGCACACACACAACGGTCCATATGTAATACTGCGCGCACACAACAGTCTGTGTGTAATACTGCACACACACAATGGTCCCCACGTAATACTGCACACACACAACGGTCCATATGTAATACTGCGCGCACACAGTGGTCCGCATGTAATACTGCACGCACACAACGGTCCCCACGTAATACTGCACACACACAACGCTCCGCATGTAATACCGCACACACACAACGGTCCCCACGTAATACTGCACACACACAACGGTCCCCACGTAATCCTGCACACACACACAACGGTCCCCACATTATACTGCACACACACAACGGTCCACATGTAATACTGCACACACACAACGGTCCCCACATTATACTGCGCACACACAACGGTCCCCACGTAATACTGCACACACACACCGGTCCCCATGTAATACCGCACGCACACAACGGTCCCCACGTAATACTGCACACACACAACGGTCCCCACGTAATACTGCACACACACAACGGTCCCCACGTTATACCGCACGCACACAACGGTCCCCACGTAATACCGCACATACACAACGGTCCCCACGTAATACTGCACACACACAACGGTCCCCACGTAATACTGCACGCACACAACGGTCCCCATGTTATACTGCACACACACAATGGTCCCCACGTAATACTGCACACACACAACGGTCCCCACGTAATACTGCACACACACAACGGTCCCCACATAATACTGCACACACACACCGGTCTGTGTGTAATACTGCGCGTTTGAACTGATCTAAAATTAAAGGGTACGCACCAGGATATCATAAAAAAAATGAAGTACACAAGCCAAGTGGAAGAATTTGTCCTGTTTCATGATTTGCAGTGTTAAAAGAAACATAATTTTATTGAAATAAAGGCAAGAAATAAAATAATTACTTACTATTTTTGCCCCGCCCCCCTTTTTTTGCAATCCCCAGGATGATCACCCACATCATATTTTGTGAGACAAAAAGGTGATACTTTGAATTTAGCTAGCTATAGCAAGCCCTTTTAAGGAATTATCCTATGCTTGACGCGGATAAGGAACTTATTGCGACAACGCTACTGGAAAGCGAGTTAAATTGACGTATGATGGTAATTCGCTCGCTAGAGGTGGATTAGAGTCAGGAGGGGGCCAGGATTTCTCTTAAAACTATTATAAAAATTTTTAAAATAGCGAGTTACTTTGACGATAAGAGGAATAATTTCATACATCAAAATGTCAAGGATGATTTGTGAATCGTGATGATTTTGCGCCCTCTCCTTGATGCTGTAATCTAACTAATTCATCAGTGCAGCTACAACAAGGAGTAGGCTACATCTTTTGCCACAAACCGGATCAGGCCAATCAGGAAGTGATATGATCGGCTTCCGATCTCGTCCATTGAAAGTAGTGACCTCCTGTCGTCCGTTTATATACAATCAATGACTGGGGTAGATTCAAAGGTAGGAGCTATGCTAGCTAATTCCATCCATCTGCAGCCACTGATGGAGCTAGCAGTTAGCATGCAGCTCGTATTGTCTAATACAGTGTTCCCAGCCTTGGTCCTGGAGTACTGTTTATGTTGGTTTTCGTTCCAACCACAATCTCAGTATTTAAGAAGCTGTTAATTTTTCTTAATTAGGTGCTTTTCGTGTTCAGAGGGATCATTCAAGTACTTGATGAAACGGCGAGTTTAACCCTTTGAGGTGTGAGGTCACAAATGTGTGATTAGAATGTTCTTAACTGAACATTCCAATGCTGATGTAACCATCACCACTGGTAACTGAAAGCAGTGGAGCTCTAGAACACCGACTTATTCCGTAAAAAGCCACTCTTCAGACGGTTAACGGGTCCCACTCTTCAGACGGTTAACGGGTCCCACTCTTCAGACAGTTAATGGGTCCCACTCTTCAGACGGTTAACGGGTCCCACTCTTAGACGGTTAACGGGTCCCACTCTTCAGGCGGTTAATGGGTCCCACTCTTCAGGCGGTTAACGGGTCCCACTCTTAGACGGTTAACGGGTCCCACTCTGGGTCCCACTCTTCAGGCGGTTAACGGGTCCCACTCTGGGTCCCACTCTTCAGGCGGTTAATGGGTCCCACTCTCCAGACGGTTAATGGGTCCCACTCTGGGTCCCACTCTTCAGGCGGTTAATGGGTCCCACTCTTCAGATGGTTAATGGGTCCCACTCTTCAGGCGGTTAACGGGTCCCACTCTTCAGGCGGTTAACGGGTCCCACTCTTCAGACGGTTAATGGGTCCCACTCTGGGTCCCACTCTTCAGATGGTTAATGGGTCCCACTCTTCAGACGGTTAATGGGTCCCACTCTTCAGACGGTTAATGGGTCCCACTCTTCAGGCGGTTAATGGATCCCACTCTGGGTCCCACTCTTCAGATGGTTAATGGGTCCCACTCTTCAGGCGGTTAACGGGTCCCACTCTTCAGACGGTTAATGGGTCCCACTCTGGGTCCCACTCTTCAGATGGTTAATGGGTCCCACTCTTCAGACGGTTAATGGGTCCCACTCTTCAGACGGTTAATGGGTCCCACTCTTCAGACGGTTAATGGGTCCCACTCTGGGTCCCACTCTTCAGATGGTTAATGGGTCCCACTCTTCAGGCGGTTAACGGGTCCCACTCTTCAGACGGTTAATGGGTCCCACTCTGGGTCCCACTCTTCAGATGGTTAATGGGTCCCACTCTTCAGACGGTTAATGGGTCCCACTCTTCAGACGGTTAATGGGTCCCACTCTTAGACGGTTAACGGGTCCCACTCTTCAGACGGTTAACGGGTCCCACTCTTCAGATGGTTAATGGGTCCCACTCTTCAGGCGGTTAATGGGTCCCACTCTTCAGACGGTTAATGGGTCCCACTCTTAGACGGTTAATGAGTCCCACTCTGGGTCCCACTCTTAGACGGTTAACGGGTCCCACTCTGGGTCCCACTCTTAGACGGTTAACGGGTCCCACTCTTCAGATGGTTAATGGGTCCCACTCTTCAGACGGTTAACGGGTCCCACTCTTCAGACGGTTAATGGGTCCCACTCTTCAGACGGTTAATGGGTCCCACTCTTCAGACGGTTAATGGGTCCCACTCTTCAGACGGTTAACGGGTCCCACTCTTCAGATGGTTAATGGGTCCCACTCTTCAGGCGGTTAATGGGTCCCACTCTTCAGGCGGTTAATGGATCCCACTCTTCAGACGGTTAACGGGTCCCACTCTTCAGATGGTTAATGGGTCCCACTCTTCAGACGGTTAATGGGTCCCACTCTTCAGACGGTTAACGGGTCCCACTCTTCAGATGGTTAATGGGTCCCACTCTTCAGGCGGTTAATGGGTCCCACTCTTCAGGCGGTTAATGGATCCCACTCTTCAGACGGTTAACGGGTCCCACTCTTCAGATGGTTAATGGGTCCCACTCTTCAGGCGGTTAACGGGTCCCACTCTTCAGACGGTTAATGGGTCCCACTCTCCAGACGGTTAATGGGTCCCACTCTGGGTCCCACTCTTAGACGGTTAACGGGTCCCACTCTTCAGATGGTTAATGGGTCCCACTCTTCAGACGGTTAACGGGTCCCACTCTTCAGACGGTTAATGGGTCCCACTCTTCAGACGGTTAATGGGTCCCACTCTTCAGACGGTTAATGGGTCCCACTCTTTTCCCAGGGTCACGCTGCTCCGGTCCTGTACGCCGCCTGGGTAGAGGCGGGGTTTGTGAAAGAGGCGGACATTCTGAACCTGCGCAAGATCGACTCCGATCTGGAGGGACACCCCACCCCCGTGAGTCGCCCGCACCTTGACCGCCCACGCCCGTGGTCACACACACACACACACACACACACAGTGACTGCACAGTTATTGATGGTCATCCACGCCCAGGGTCACACACACACACACACACACACACAGTGACTGCGCAGTTATTGATGGTCATCCATGCCCGGGGTCACACACACACAGTGACTGCTCAAATGCTGACAGTTGTGCACTTGCATCACAGCACTGCAATGGCAATATGGCCTAAAGTGTGATGCCGTAGTGTGCAATGAGTGCTGGTATGACTTCTGCACATTAAAATAAATGTTTACATTTTTTAGATGCTGGTAGTTAATTATTCTCGGTTGAGTTGAGGTAGGGCAGCACCCCAAGGTTTGCGGGTTTCTGCTGTGTGCCGTCCGCAGAAGCTGGCGTTCGTTGACGTGGCAACGGGGTCCCTAGGACAGGGACTGGGAGCTGCCTGTGGGATGGCCTACACTGGGAAACACTTTGACAAGGCCAGGTACTGCCCTAAATCCTTCTTCCAAATGCATCGCATATTAACAAGCCAAGCATCGTCTCACCTCCACAGAAACTGTGCCGGCTTAATTTACATGTTATACTCGGAGTCTGGGTACTCCCACACACACCCACCAACAACTTCAGAATTTACACAGAGTATTTACTGCCTGATCTGTCGTCTGTCAAAAATGGTCTTCAATTCTTGTAATCTGGCTCAGGACAGAAGCTCAATATGTATAAATAATAAATATGAATTATGTAAACGTTTTATTTAATCATAACATGATGGTTATGAACGTCTTTTAAAACGTCTTTTTTTTTTGTATTCAAAGAAATTTTACCTGTGCCAGCTGGGACCATAGCACACTGTGGAAATGTCCCCTCCTGGCATTCATCGGTAAAACATCGGTAAAATGGAAATGCTCTCTTATTTGGGTGGATCCCCAGTGATGCCCTGTGTTTCTTCCGCCCTGTGATGTCATAGTTACCGGGTGTACTGCATGCTGGGAGATGGGGAGTGCTCGGAGGGAGCCGTGTGGGAGGCCATGGCCTTCGCCTCCTACTACGGCCTGGACAACCTGGTGGCCATCCTGGACGTGAACCGCCTGGGGCAGAGTGAGCCCGCCCCGCTGCAGCACGACGTCGACGCTTACCGCCGCCGCTGCGAGGCGTTCGGGTACGGCTTAACCCCTCAACTCTGACCTCTGAACTCCGGACCCCGGTACGGGTGCTCAAGGCTCGGACCTCACTGCAGCCTGAGGGGGAAAAACCTGTGCTTACAGCCCTGTGCTGTTTCCTCTTTAGGGTGTGAGGTCACAAATAGGTGATTAGAATGTTCTTACCTGAACATTCTAATGCTGATGTAACGGTCGCCACTGGTAACTGAAAGCAGTGGAGTTCTAGAACACTGACTTAGAGTTTTGAAAAAACCTGCTCTTCAAAGGGTCAATTACACTGTCATGTGTTTCAGTGTTAATATTTACTTTTTGTACTTGTAACTCTCGTAATCACCACAGGAAGTCCTCCCTCGTATGCGTTTAGGTCTGATGAGATTAGATCAGACTGCTTTATTGTCCTCTAATGAGGATATTATCTCCAGAGCTCATTCAGAATATTATCCAGCAACATAGCCATCCAATACAGCGTCATACATCCACGCAGAGGTTTAGTAGTTATTTTACTTCAGATAAATGACTGAACTTTCCTTAGCAGAATGATGGGTCCGCTGCTTCCCCCAGCGTAAGCAGGGAGCCCTGTGATTGGTTGGGCAGGCTGGTACTGACTGTGCGCTGTCTCAGGTGGAACACCTACGTGGTGGACGGGCATGACGTGGAGGAGCTGTGCAAGGCCCTGTGGCAGGCGCAGCAGCAGAAGGGCAAGCCTACCGCCATCGTCGCCAAAACGTTCAAGGGCAAAGGGCTCCGAGGTGAGCGACACCCCTCCGTCACCCTGACGACTGGACCGCACCTCCCGCTCCGTCACCCTGACGACTGGACCGCACCTCCTACACCTCCCGCTCCGTCCCCCTGACGACTGGACCGCACCTCCTACACCTCCTGCTCTGTCCCCCTGACGACTGGACCGCACCTCCTACACCTCCCGCTCCGTAACCCTGACGACTGGACCGCACCTCCTACACCTCCCGCTCTGTCACCCTGACGACTGGACCGCACCTCCTACACCTCCTGCTCCGTAACCCTGACGACTGGACCGCACCTCCTACACCTCCCGCTCTGTCACCCTGACGACTGGACCGCACCTCCTACACCTCCCGCTCCGTCACCCTGACGACTGGACCGCACCTCCTACACCTCCTGCTCCGTAACCCTGACGACTGGACCGCACCTCCTACACCTCCCGCTCCGTCCCCCTGATGACTGGACTGCACCTCCTACACCTCCCGCTCCGTCCCCCTGACGACTGGACCGCACCTCCTACACCTCCCGCTCCGTCCCCCTGATGACTGGACTGCACCTCCTACACCTCCCGCTCCGTCACCCTGATGACTGGACCGCACCTCCTACACCTCCTGCTCCGTCCCCCTGACGACTGGACCGCACCTCCTACACCTCCCGCTCCGTCCCCCTGACGACTGGACCGCACCTCCTACACCTCCCGCTCCGTCCCCCTGACGACTGGACCGCACCTCCTACACCTCCCGCTCCGTCACCCTGACGACTGGACCGCACCTCCTACACCTCCCGCTCTGTCACCCTGACGACTGGACCGCACCTCCTACACCTCCCGCTCCGTCCCCCTGATGACTAGACCGCACCTCCTACACCTCCTGCTCCGTCACCCTGACGACTGGACCGCACCTCCTACACCTCCCGCTCTGTCACCCTGACGATTGGACCGCACCTCCTACACCTCCCGCTCCGTCCCCCTGACGACTAGACCGCACCTCCTACACCTCCTGCTCCGTCACCCTGATGACTGGACCGCACCTCCTACACCTCCCGCTCCGTCACCCTGATGACTGGACCGCACCTCCTACACCTCCCGCTCTGTCACCCTGACGACTGGACCGCACCTCCTACACCTCCCGCTCCGTCCCCCTGACGACTGGACCGCACCTCCTACACCTCCCGCTCCGTCCCCCTGACGACTGGACCGCACCTCCTACACCTCCCGCTCCGTCACCCTGACGACTGGACCGCACCTCCTACACCTCCCGCTCCGTCACCCTGACGACTGGACCGCACCTCCTACACCTCCTGCTCTGTCCCCCTGATGACTGGACTGCACCTCCTACACCTCCCGCTCCGCCCCCCTGACGACTGAACCGCACCTCCTACACCTCCCGCTCCATCTCCCTGATGACTGGACCGCACCTCCTACACCTCCCGCTCCATCTCCCTGATGACTGGACCGCACCTCCTACACCTCCCGCTCCGTCCCCCTGATGACTGGACCGCACCTCCTACACCTCCCGCTCCGTCTCCCTGACGACTGGACCGCACCTCCTACACCTCCTGTAGGTTCTGAGGGCAGAAAGCCCGCACAGGTGGCGGTTCTGCACACTCAGACTCTGGGGTCAGGAGCTTTAGCTGTTTCAGCTTACCGCTTTAATAATGATTGACTGCTCCTGCCCTAATCTTAGCCCCCGTGATGGGATCAAAGGTTGGGTCAAAGCAGCATGAAGGGAGCTTATTATTGGTTAAACCTCAGCTGCCCCTCAGGATCTATATCTACATGCATATGTGTATCTGCTTAAGTCTTTTTATGTTCGGATGAGTTGCTAAATTCAGGGGTCCTGATGCGTCTCCTTTTTAATTCAGAAAAGTGAACTTTTTTTTTTACAAGTTAAGTTCTTTCATAAATGTTTCCTATTTACACAATGCAGACTTGGCTTGCTGCCATTTGCTTGTCTGTGGAAAGTGAAGAGTTCACCGACAAGCAAATGGCAGCAAGCCAAAGTCTGCATTGTGCAAATAGGTGTAGTTTCAGTGACAAAGTGAAAGAGTTAGGTACCGACTGGCTTACTGACTAAGTGTCCCTGGGCTGTGAATATGGGACATATATTCTTCATGGCATAGCTAGCCATTTCTCTCAATAAGGCTCAACTCTGTTCCTCAATATACATTTAAAGTGTTTATTGGGAACTAACTGGTTGTTAAAATTCACTGTTTGCAACTTCAGTTGAAACAGAAACGAGCATAATCAGGGATGTCCCCAGACCAATTTCTGTGTCAATTTAAAGAGGTTTTTATTGGTCTATTATATAGGGAAACACTCCTCTGTGATAAGAAGGTTTGTACACACAGCTGAATATCTGCAAATCCAATATCTATGGTGTTTCCTTTTCACCGCATTTAATTTCTGAATGTGTTGACTCGAAGGTGGCATTTCATGATCTCTTTGGTGAGATCTGTCTCCCCCTGGTGGTGGTGGTGGTGGTGTGCGTCACTTTAAATCACGTGGCCGGCGTGTCCTCCACAGGGATTGAGAATGAGGATAACTGGCACGGGAAGCCCATTCCCAAGGACCGCGTCGATGCCCTGCTCGCTGACCTTAAGGGGCAGATCCAGACCAACAAGCCGCTGTACCCAGATCAGCCCGACGATGACGTCCCCCACCTCGACCTGTCCCCCATCCGCCTGCCCTCCCCACCTGCCCACAAAAAGGGGGACAAGGTGAGCCACCTGGCCTGCTGTCGCCCGGGGTGATAATATAGGGGTAGGATGTTGCTGTTATCACCTTTTGCATAGATATCAGACAGGAGCTCCACCAATCACAGGACACATTGGTGATAAGAAACGGAACAATGCCAGCAGTGATTGGTGGATACTTTCTAGGATCCCTTATGGTATCCAGTCTGGAAAGAAGCTATCCGTCTACTTCTGTCATTCTTTTGTTGCTCTGTGATTGGTAGACGTCCTCTCTGGTTTCTAGGCCTGAGATCATACTCTCTGCCTATGATACAATTTGCATATCAATATAGGGTTCATATCATATCCACCCCCCCCACCATGAATTATGCGATATTTTAAACTATTATGCCGATTAAAGGAAAAATCCAGTTTTATTGAACAATAGAAATAAAATAGACATCTATATCACTGTCATATGTGAATACCTTTTATAAAACAGAAATATTTTTTTGTAATTTTACAGTGTTGATGCAGAGATCGGTATACTCCATTTAGCAACGCTTAACATTCAGAACCTAATAAAGTTAGCTGTCAGGTCAAGGTTGGTTTTGAAAAGCAGTAATCTGAGTCATGTGGTCCAGCTACCTCACGCAAAGCTGTCCGTAGCGGGACCAGAGGAAGGGACTCGGGAGGTTGGATAAACCGGTAAAAATGAAAACAAGCTGCTTTCAGAATGTCAATATGCAAAACATCCTGTTCAACAAACCCATTTTTGCATTTTTTTTCTTTTTGTTCAGCCTCTTGACTTGAAATCACATTGACTTGACTTGCCTTGAAATGCATTTTTACTTCAGTATTTGACATATTACCAGTATATTTATAGATTCCAAGCTTGGAAAGAAATTTAACAAATGCTTTCATGAGTGTAGATAAGCTTGTTTATGTGAGTTTCTGTTAAATAAGTAGCTGCATGACTATATATTATAAGGGAATGGTACTCCTGTCATGACGTGTCCATGTAAGAGTACTTGTCTCAAATTCCTCTCTTTTTATCTACATTGTCAATGCTTACTGTTGCTTAAAACCTAGTCTTTTGTCTGGAATACGTACACTATATACTGTATATCGTATTTGTATTTATAGGTTATATGCATTGTATTCATTAGTTATTAATCTGTTTACCAAAATGTGCAAATGGCTGGCTTATACATTCTGTGTGTGCGTTTGTGCGTGTGTGTGTGCGTGTGTGTGTATGCGTGCGCGTGTGTGTGTGTGTGTGCGTATGTGTGTGTGTCTGTGTCCGCGTGTGTGTGTGCGCGTGTGCGTGTGTGTGCGCGTGTGCGCGTGTGCATGTGTGTGTGTGTGCGTGTGCGTGATCACGGCGCAGATTTCCACTCGCCGGGCGTACGGAGTGGCTCTGGCTCGGCTGGGTCAGGCCAGCTCCCGGGTGGTGGCACTGGATGGAGACACCAAGAACTCCACCTTCTCCGAGACCTTCAAGAAGGCCCACCCCGAGCGCTACATCGAGTGCTTCATCGCTGAGCAGAACATGGTGAGGAAGAGGAGCACACAGATCCATCACATTCTGACCTCACACTGTTCACCACCGCTGTGGTACTGTGACCCGCTGCAGTTTATACTCCCTGCTCGCGCTGTGAAGTACAAATCAAGATAAACAATGAATGCTGATTGGTTTTGAATAATCATGTTGTACAATGCAAAGAGCTGATTGGTTTAGATCAGTGGTAACCAACCCTGTTCTGGGAGATCTACTGCAAAGCACACCTCATTCAGCAGCTAGAGATCTCATTGAGCTGCTCATTAGCAGAGTCAGGTGTGCTAAATTAGGGTTGGAGTGAAAGCCTACAGGATGGTAGATCTCCAGAAACAGGGCTGGCTATCACCGCTTTAGATTGAAACTGCTACCGGTTTTCTCAATCCGAGCCTCCAGCACTTGCGTTTCCTCCTCCGGGGGATGAGGGGGCGCTGTGATCAGACCCTGACGCTCCCTCTCACCCCTGCAGGTGAGCGTGGCGATCGGGTGCGCCACGCGGGACCGCACGGTCGCGTTCGCCAGCACGTTCGCCGCCTTCATGTCGCGGGCCTACGACCAGATCCGCATGGCGGCCATCTCGCAGTCCAACGTCAACCTGGTGGGCTCCCACTGCGGGGTTTCCATCGGTGAGACAACACACACCCCTACACCCCTACAACACACACCCCTACACCCCTACAACACACACCCCTACACCCCTACAACACACACCCCTACACCCCTACAACACGGCAACACACACCCCTACACCCCTACAACACACACCCCTACACCCCTACAACACACACCCCTACACCCCTACAACACACACCCCTACACCCCTACAACACGGCAACGCACACCCCTACACCCCTACAACACGGCAACGCACAGCCCTACACCCTGACAACACGGCAACGCACAGCCCTACAACACAGCAACACACACCCCTACACCCCTACAACACAGCAACACACACCCCTACACCCTGACAACACGGCAACGCACAACCCTACAACACAGCAACGCACAACCCTACACCCCGACAACACGGCAACGCACAGCCCTACAACACAGCAACACACACCCCTACACCCCTACAACACGGCAACGCACAACCCTACAACACTGCAACACGCACCCCTGCACCCCTACAACACGGCAACGCACAACCCTACAACACAGCAACACACGCCCCTACAACACAGCAACGCACACCCCTACAACACAACAACACACACCCCTACACCCCTACAACCTAGCAACAGACACCCCTACAACACGGCAACGCACAACCCTACAACACAGCAATGCACACCTCTACAACACAGCAACAGACACCCCTACAACACAGCAACGCACACCCCTACAACACAGCAACACACACCCCTACAACACAGCAACGCACACCCCTACAACACGGCAACGCACAACCCTACAACACAGCAACGCACACCCCTACAACACAGCAACACACACCCCTACAACACAGCAACGCACACCCCTACAACACCGCAACACACACTCCTACAGCACAGCAACACAAACCCCTACAACACAGCAACACACACTCCTACAACACAGCAACACATCAACACACACCCGTACAGCACAGCAACACAAACCCCTACAGCTCATCAACACATGAACACACACCCCTACAGCACAGCAACACATCACCACACACCCTCTTAACTGTGTTCTGATTGGCTGGTGTGCTGTCCTGTGTTCAGGGGAGGATGGGACACTGTGTTCTGATTGGCTGGTGTACGGTCCTGTGTTCAGGGGAGGATGAGACACTGGGTTCTGATTGGCTGGTGTGTACGGTCCTGTGTTCAGGAGAGGATGGGACACTGGGTTCTGATTGGCTGCTGTATTGTCCTGTGTTCATGGGAGGATGGGACCCTGGGTTCTGATTGGCTGGTGTACTGTCCTGTTCAGGGAGGGATGAGACACTGGGTTCTGATTGGCCGGTGTACTGTCCTGTTCAGGGAGGGATGAGACACTGGGTTCTGATTGGCTGGTGTATTGTCCTATGTTCAGGGGAAGATGGGCCGTCTCAGATGGCCCTGGAGGACTTGGCCATGTTCAGGGCGGTCCCCACCTGCACCGTCTTCTACCCCTCAGACGGAGTCTCCACTGAGAGAGCTGTGGAGCTGGCAGCCAACACAAAGGTGTGTGCGTGTGTGTGTGTGTGTGTGTGTGTGTGTGTGAGAGAGAGAGAGAGAGTGTGTGTGTGTGTGTGTGAGAGAGAGAGAGAGGGAGAGAGAGTGTGTGTGTGTGAGTGTGAGAGAGAGAGAGAGAGAGAGCGTGTGTGTGAGAGTGTGTGAGAGAGTGTGGCTGTGTGTGTGTGTGTGTGTGAGAGAGAGTGTGTGTGTGTGAGTGTGTGTAAGTGTGTGTGTGTGTGTAAGTGTGAGTGTATGAGTGTGTGTAAGTGTGCGTGTGTATGCCTCTTGCTGGAATCTCCTCTTCCTCCTGCAGGGAATCTGCTTCATCAGGACGAGCAGGCCGGACACTCCAGTGATCTACCGCTCAGAGGAGAAGTTTGCCGTTGGACAGGCCAAGGTCAGGCACCGGGGCCCAAGGGAGGGGGCACCCATACTGTGTGTCTACAGGTGTGTGTGCTTCATGAGACTGTCTTTTCATCGCTCTCTCTCTCTCCCTCTCTCTCTCCCTCTCTCCCTCTCTCTCTCCCTCTCTCTCTCCCTCTCTCTCCCCCTCTCTCTCTCCCTCTCTCCCTCTCTCTCTCCTCTCTCCAGGTAGTGCGGCAGTCGGACAGTGACAGGGTGACAGTCATTGGCGCTGGAGTGACACTGCACGAGGCCCTGACTGCAGCCAATCAGCTGGCCGGAGAAGGTGGGTCAAGCAGGGGGTTCTGGGGTACAGGAACAAATTAGGAGAATTGAAGTGATAAGAACGATCCTAGACTGGGAGTGCCCTGCAGAGTAGTGACAGAATTAGTCCTGATACAGCCTGAAGAGATGCGTCTTCAGACCACGGCGGAAGATGGGATGACTGTGAGAGGATCGTAGAGGGAGGAGGAGTTTGGGAACTTTTGGTTTTTGGGCCTGGTCCCCTGGTTTAGCTTTCCTGGTTCTGAGGTGCGACAGCCTTACTAGATCAGTACAACGACTTGCCTACCAAAAAATAAAATGAGTGAGTAACGGTTGTCCAGTGCAGACCTGGCCCTTCATAGAGGTGGGAAGAGTAAGCTTAGCAGTGAGATGGGTGTTGGAGACAGACTGGGTGAGTCTGCTTCTCCTCTACATTCCACTCGGTGGTGGAGGGCCTTGATCGATCGGTTTGCTTCACTGCAGCACACGCACACGCTGGTTAGGCTCAGCTCCGGGGGTTACATTCAGCATTTGGGCGTTCCCTTTTCCATCCAGGACCAAGGTGTTCTTTGGTATTAATTGGGTGCTGATTTTTGGTCCTGGAGAGCTTGTGGCTCTCCAGGACCAGAGTTGCAGATGTCTCTAGGCTTTTCTAATTCTGCCCCTCCCCCTCTCTGTCCCGCCCCCCTCTCTGCCCCGCCCCTGCTTTGCTCTCTCCAGGTGTGAATATCCGGGTCATTGACCCGTTCACCATCAAACCCCTGGACACGGCCACCATCCTCCTGAGCGCCAGAGCAACCGGAGGCCGAGTCATCACTGTGGAGGACCACTACAGAGAGGGTGAGAGGGGTCACAAGCTTTTACAGAGAGGGTGAGAGGGGTCACAAGCTTTTACAGAGAGGGCGAGAGGGGTCACAAGCTTTTACAGAGAGGGCGAGAGGGGTCACAAGCTTTTACAGAGAGGGTGAGAGGGGTCACAAGCTTTTACAGAGAGGGTGAGAGGGGTCACAAGCTTTTACAGAGAGGGTGAGAGGGGTCACAAGCTTTTACAGAGAGGGTGAGAGGGGTCACAAGCTTTTACAGAGAGGGTGAGAGGGGTCACAAGCTTTTACAGAGAGGGTGAGAGGGGTCACAAGCTTTTATAGAGAGGGTGAGAGGGGTCACAAGCTTTTACAGAGAGGGTGAGAGGGGTCACAAGCTTTTACAGAGAGGGTGAGAGGGGTCACAAGTTTTTACAGAGAGGGTGAGGGGGGTCACAACCTTTTACAGAGAGGGTGAGAGGGGTCACAAGCTTTTACAGAGAGGGTGAGAGGGGTCACAACCTTTTACAGAGAGGGTCAGAGGGGTCACAAGCTTTTACAGAGAGGGTGAGAGGGGTCACAAGCTTTTACAGAGAGGGTCAGAGGGGTCACAAGCTTTTACAGAGAGGGTGAGAGGGGTCACAAGCTTTTACGGAGAGGGTGAGAGGGGTCACAAGCTTTTACAGAGAGGGTGAGAGGGGTCACAAGCTTTCACAGAGAGGGTGAGAGGGGTCACAAGCTTTCACAGAGAGGGTGAGAGGGGTCACAAGCTTTTACAGAGAGGGCGAGAGGGGTCACAACCTTTTACAGAGAGGGTCAGAGGGGTCACAAGCTTTTACAGAGAGGGTGAGGGGGGTCACAACCTTTTACAGAGAGGGTGAGAGGGGTCACAAGCTTTTACAGAGAGGGCGAGAGGGGTCACAAGCTTTTACAGAGAGGGTCAGAGGGGTCACAACCTTTTACAGAGAGGGTGACAGGGGTCACAACCTTTTCTCCTCCATACCGCACCGTCCTCCTCTTTTCTCTCTGCACCCATTCTCTCTCTTTGCTTCCTCTGTCTCTCTCCTACTCATCTCTCTCTTTTGCCATTCCTTCCTCTTTTTAACTGTTCATATGTCCTTTTTTGGCATGAGCGCTGTATGATATTTTTCTCCACACAAAGTGCGACATCGATCAGGAAGTGCCGTGTGCAAGTGCAAGGGCGGCACACTCTCCTGTGTGGTTGTGTTTGCCTTCCAAACATCAGGTTTTTTTTTAGAATATCATTTAGCACAGTGACTTGAGGTTGGTCAAGCAGCATGCGTTCCCCATGTTTTCCACAAAGATGACGTCTCAGCCCCCACTCCGTCTCTCTCTCTCTCTCTCTATCTCTCTCACCCCCCACTCTCTCTCTCTCTCTCACCCCCCCACTCCCTCTCTCTCTCTCTCTCTCTCTATCTCTCTCACCCCCCCCGCTCCCTCCCCCTCTCAGGTGGACTCGGTGAAGCAGTGTGTTCCGCTCTGGGGGAGGAGCCTGGCATTGTAGTGCAGCGATTGGCTGTCTCCGGCGTTCCGCGGAGCGGGAAGCCGCAGGAGCTGCTGGAGATGTACGGCATCAGCGCCCAGAACATCGTGGCCGCCGTCCGGTCCGCCTTCGCCAACTGATGGGGTGCGCGCCCAGCCCCCCCCCCCCACCACGCACCCTCTCCCCCGACAGCCCTGTTTTCGGCCTGGTTGTTACAGTCGTGTCCCCTTTCCTCCCCAAAGCGGGGAGCGTGTCAGGACAGGAGCCCCACTTCAGCGAGCTGCAGCGGTGACATCATAACCCTGTGACATCGTAGCAACATCGTAACAACATAACCCTGCGTGGGTGGTGCAGTTTCCGCTTCACCCCACCCTTTACTTAAAGCTTGTCGAGTTTGAACCCTGCATTCCTGTTCCTGTTTATATTCCCAAGCATGTCCTCTACGTGACAATGCATTCCCTCCACTCTAACATGAACATTTGGGTAAATCAACTTAATTGGGTTTGACCAGTACGAATAAGCATCTCTTGACCTCTTTTGCAGAAATGGAATTATGCCTAACTTGTGTGACCGGGCCGAGTGGAGTCAGGGAGAGGGGGTGGGCCAGTGGGGGCGGCGGCATCGGCTGTGACCTCAGAGACGTGGGAGGAGCTTAGCCTCCTGACTGCGTCTCATTGGTCAGGCCTAGTCCAGCTTCTCTTACAGTCTGTGTACGTGTCAGCAGTAATGTAGTGGTTTGTCTGATTTTAACATTCCTCTTCTGCTTAAATGTAACATTCCTCTTGTGCTTAAATGTAACATTCCTTTTCTGCAGCTGTTTTGCTTTAGTGTGAGAAAATCAGGAGCCTCTGTACTCCCAAATTCCTCTGCCCGTTTTCTTCCGGAACGTTCTATGGCTACAGTGTGTGACCTTGCCGTGACCTTGCCTGTGTGTTTGATATTTCCCTGTACTTACTGGCTTTGCTGAGGCTGTTTGGAGATCTCATATCCTCTGGTTCAATGGCAGGACACGGCAAGGCTGAATAATAGCAAACACTCGCTTTTGAATTCCTGGAGTTGCTTCCCGGTGGCAGCATGTGAATCTTAAACCTTTCCATCACCTAGGATCTTTAACCTTTCCAGCTTCCTGGTTTGAAATGACACTGCCTCTAAGGCTCGTAGGGAAAATGTGTAGAAGCTAGGGCATGATCAGATGTTTCTGAAACACTGTGAGCAGCTCCCGTTGCAGAAACACGTCACACTTGCGTTGCCGTAGTTACAGCTTGTGAGTGATGAATTAAACTGTGCGGAAACTCCCAGTTCATTTGTCTGTCTTTTTTGGAATAACGAAGAGGCAGACTTACTGGTGCAGGCTAAGTGTTGTCTTCTACGGTGTGTGTGTCTGTCTGTTTCGGGAGATGTGTGTGTGTGTGTGTGAGAAAGTGTCAGTTTTTTCGTCCAGGACTTGGTCTGACACGGGTCACAATAACGGCGACTTGTGACTTGACTTGCACTTGGAGGTTTTTTGACTTGAACTTGGACTTTTTTGTGTAGTAATTATCGTGTAATGGGCTGTTCATCCTGCCTAAATAAAAAAGGGCCATTCGATGTCTCTGGCCCTGTGTACTTGTAATCAAGTTTGTAATAGCTGTAAAATCTGATTCTGTTTTTGTGTTAATCGCTTCACTAATGAGTGCTGTAGAGAGAACTTGGAATGGGACTTGGACTGCTGATTGAGTGACTTGGACTTGGTCTCAGACTTGACCTACTGACACGGTGTTGTCCTCCTGGTTGAGCCTAAGCCCCGCCCTCAGAAGCGCACTTCCTGTGCCGTTCTGTGAACTTCCTGTGAGTGAGCGCGTGCAAACCCAGCCCCAGTGCGAACGCGTCAGACTCTCTCGTTCGGCTGTCTCCGGGAACGAGGGAACGTGACTCCCAGTGAGGCTGCTCAGTCCCACCCCCACTCCCGCGCCCCAATCGCGTTGTACTGAAGAACCTCCATGTTAAAGGTCATTCACTTCCCTGTTATATTGGCCTAAAATAGATTGGAGAGATACCATAGATAAACCTTTTACCATAGAGTAAAATGGGCCCGAAGGTCAGAAAGATGCTAGCCTTTACGAAAGAAATGTATTCAGTTATTTTGAAACTGAGCAATTTACAACTTTGTCCACATAACCAGTACAGTTAAATATATACAGTATGACGGTGTATTCTGATAGTGTTGATGTTTTATGAGTATTTTAATCCTTTTTTGTAGGCACTAGAGGTCAGTATTGTGCTTCAAAACAATTTTACTGAGCTTGATTCCATGGTTGAGAGAGGTTAGGCAGTGGGATCACAGTCATTTCATATGCTTATTTTTAAAAAGTTAATAGTTGTAAAATGACTTTGGATGGATGGTTCATAAATCCATATTGAGCTTAGGGTTGTGATTAAAAAAAACAACATTTAAAACTAGAAATACCACCTTGTGGTTGTATGCCTCCGCCAACCTGTAGCCAGTTTGGATATAAAATGTCATCACTTCATCATTTTATCCAATTAGACATTTGTGTGAAACTTTGTCATAATTAGCGTATGAATTCTTGAGTTATGGCCAAAAACGTGTTTTGTGAGGTCACAGTGACATTGACCTTTGACCACGAAATCTAATCAGTTAATCCGTGAGTCCAAGTGGACGTTTGTGCCAAATTTGAAGAAATTCCCTCAAGGCAAAAACGTGTTCTGTGTGGTCACAGTGACCTTGACCTTTGACTACCAAAATCTAGTCAGTTCATCCTTGAGCCCAAGTGGATGTTTGTGCCAAATTTGAAGAAATTCTTTCAAGGCGTTCCTGAGATATCCCGTTCACGAGGATCGGGACGGACGGACGGACGGACAGACAACCCGAAAACATAATGCCTCCGGCCACGGCCATGCCGTCGCGGAGGTATAAAAAATTATAAAATAAATGTAAGGCCACACTCAACAGTAACCTGGCCAAATAGACCACTGTATGTCTGGCCAAATTTTCTTAACCATGAACATTAAACTCTGTCACAACAACCCACTGAAATTGCTCAAACTGTTAATAAAGTATTACTGAGGTGAGTTTGGCTAGGCTTAAACCTAAATAGTCCGGTAACCTCCATATAAAGTACCCTCTACTGGACATAGAGTGCAACAACAAGTGTAAGATTCTCCCCCTTTTCCATCCCTGCTTGGGTGGTGTTGCAGTAACATTTATTTACATGTATTATTTACATTTTTTCACTGTTTATTAAAGATTTTATGCCCAAATTCCCCAATTTTAAATAGACAAATCATATCTCTAGGCAAAGGTGTCCATGGGATGTCCTATTTTGGCAGCCATAAAGTGAGTCTAAAAGAATCTTGCGGGAGATATGATACAACAGGCCACCATACTTGTGTAACAAGCATCGAGGGCATGTGGTTACACCTGAGGATGAGGTATCTCAGTGCCAGGGATGTTCGGCTGCCTGGCTTTAAGATTAGTGGCGAAAGACGCGCTTGGCACAGAATCTCCGCTCGACTCTCCACCGACAGCATTTTCACCAAACTGCGACTGTTCTGCAGCCTTGGCACGAGCGATGTCCTCACAGACCCCCCCGTACCCAGAGCAGTCCTCCTCCTCGACCTTCGCAGATTCCGCACTTACGCAAACATGCAGACGGAGCCATGCTGAAGTCTCACGCAGACGGAGCCGTGCTGAAATCTCACGTAACATTGCTGGCGCGGTTCCCAAACCGCAGCCCCAGGCCGTTCGGAGAAACGGTTCTCCTCTCCTGAAAATTGGCACGTTATTTCTTCTCTGTGTCCAGCGAGATCTGCTGCTGAACAAGTCTCACCTAATCACGATCGCATAACTTTAGCGCTGTCATTTCTGCCTCGTAACTCTTACGTTGTCGTATCTGTCCGATAAATAACATTTGGAGTAACGGCAAACGAGAAAAATTGGGGAAAATAAGAAAGAGAACGTGACAGAGAGAGAGAGTGAATGGAGAACACGAGCACTGACTGGCCTGTTTTGTTCATTTCTTTCTTGGGGAATAAATATGATGGATTATTGATAGAATGTCTAAAAAGCCGGTGGGAATATTCAAGGCGATATGAGACATTTTATTGTTGACTAGTTATACGATACTAGTTCCATGAGACTAGGTACGTGTATAATACTCAAACTTTCAGTAAACCGCAGGCTCACGTACTATGATATGAAGTGCATGGAATGAGACATAGGAGGCTAAAGGGCCTGCGTGTGTCCGTCTGCTCCAGCTGCATGAACTGCGCAGCCCTGACCACGGACTGCGCAGCTGAGCTGGTAGACTGCGCAGCCCTGACCGTGGACTGTGCAGCTGAGCTGGTGAACTACTAACACTGGGTATGGATGGTTCTGTTTAACGCTGGGTATGGATAGTTCTGTGTAACACTGAGTATGGATAGTTCTGTGTAACACTGGGTGTGGATAGTTCTGTGTAACACTGGGTATGAATAGTTCTGTGTAACACTGGGTATGAATAGTTCTGTGTAACACTGGGTATGGATAGTTCTGTGTAACACTGGGTATGAATAGTTCTGTGTAACACTGGGTATGGATAGTTCTGTGTAACACTGGGTATGGATAGTTCTGTGTAACACTAGGTGTGGATAGTTCTGTGTAACACTGGGTATAGATAGTTCTGTGTAACACTGGGTATGGATAGTTCTGTGTAACACTAGGTGTGGATAGTTCTGTGTAACACTGGGTATAGATAGTTCTGTGTAACACTGGGTATGGGTAGTTCTGTGTAACACTGGGTATAGATAGTTCTGAGTAACACTGGGTATGGGTAGTTCTGTGTAACACTGGGTATAGATAGTTCTGTGTAACACTGGGTATGGGTAGTTCTGGGTAACACTGGGTGTGAATAGTTCTGTGTAACACTAGGTGTGGATAGTTCTGTGTAACACTGGGTATGAATAGTTCTGGGTAACACTGAGTATGGGTGGGATTTGATCATGCTAAAATGGGGGATCAGCATTGGCTATTTCCCTGAGTCAACGTTTGTCCACCTCTCTGTCCCCAGGACAGACAGGAGGGGGAGGATCGATATTTACAGAGTTAAAAATTCCCCTTTCCCCACTGCCTTTTTATGTTTCATAAACAGGACATGCTCTGATAATACAACAGTCACACAGGCTAAATTTTCCTGTTTCTTATTTTTGTCCTCGGGTAAAAAATAATAAGTGGGTAAATAGTCTTGCAGTGTGGGAGACGGGTGCGAGGAGTTTGTTTGCGGGCAAGCGGATGGGGAATATGTATATGTATTTCTGCCGTTTTTTCTAGGTATGTGGAAGCTGACGGTTAAAAAAAGTCAGTCTTAAAATCAAGGTGGGTGAACGTGATTAAACGTATAGGAGCGTAATTCTGAACGCACATTGCTGCTGTTACCATGGCATAGTGTGATGTCATCACCAGGCATTATGGAAGCGGTGATGGGCGGTCAGGTGGGGTCACCTCTGAGGGGCGTGGTCTCTGTGTGGGCGGGATAAAGGGCCCTTTCTTCCTGTGCTGCGCCCCCGTGAGGTGCCAACAGCCCCCCACCCGCCGAACGCTGAGAGGCGGCCCCCAGACTTCCGTTTTTAGTCTTTGAGCTTCTTGGTCCTGAGCCTCGCACCCCCGCCTGTTGCTGAACGGGCCGTTTCCGCCGGTAACCGTTCCCCCGCCGTCGTTGCTGTCTGTCTGACGCCGTCCGGAAAGCGCCACCTTCCCACGACTCCGCCCGCCGGGGACCCTCCCTTCCTCGGTGTTCACGGGAATGAAAGAGGGGCTTTGTTGGAGGTGTTTTCTCTCTCCCTCCTCTGCTGTGCAGAGTGGGGGCGGGGGGCAGGGTTTGGGGGGGGTGGGGGGTGGGGGGGTGGGAAGGCAGAGGGGATTTAAGGCAGCGCCAGCCTGGGGGCTGCAGAGTTGTGGACTGAGGGTTCTCTGGCACCATGTGTAGGACTGTGCTGCTGTCTCTCGCCCTCTTTGCTGCCCTCTATCTCACAGACGGGGCGCTGCAGGCCAGAAAGGCACAGAAGACTAAGAGCTCCCGTAATCCGGCAACTGTTGCCGCGGATGCAACTGTTGCCGTGGATGCACCTGCTGCGCGTGGCGGAGTCCCCGTTCCAGGTAAGGGCCAGATTATATTGGGTCAGAGACGGGGTCAAAGGTCGGTGGAGGAGGCGGATTCTCAGTGCTAATCTGTCTTCATCTCGCTTTCTATCACCTGTGAACCGCGAGCGTTTATAATGACTCATAGGCCCCTGGGTGGCTCACGCTGTAGTGTGTGCGTGGGGGGTCCGGTTTAGAATCAGGACCTCGCCCGTGATTACTGTGGCTCACAGCTCCACAGAGCAGCTCATATTGGGCCATGGCATTGTCCAGGGAGGAAGGAAATGTAGGACATCCAGGAGGACATCCGTGCCTCATTGCACACCAGAAACCCGCTGTGGCCAACTGGGCACCCGTAGTCCACACGAGATGCTCATGAAGTGTCCTTCTGTCGGGCAATGTCTGTGAACATTACTGGCAAACTGGGGAACTGGAGTGTGTGTCTGAGCATAGTATGTGTGTGTGTCTGAGCATTGTGTGTGTGTGTGTGTGAGAGAGAATAGTGTGTTTCTGAGCATAGTGTGTGTGTGAGTATAGTGTGTGTGAGCATTGTGTGTGTGTGAGAGAGAGAGAGAGAATAGTGTGTTTCTGAGCATTGTGTGTGTGTCTGAGTATAGTGTATTTTTGAGCATAGTGTGTTTCTGAGCATTGTGTGTGTGTGTGTCTGAGCATAGTGTGTGTGTCTGAGCATAGTGTGTATCTGAGTATAGTGTGTGAGCATAGTGTGTTTCTGAGCATTGTGTGTGTGTGTGTGTGTCTGAGCATAGTGTGTGTGAGCATAGTGTGTTTCTGAGCATTGTGTGTGTTTGTGTCTGAGCATAGTGTGTATCTTAGTATAGTGTGTGTGAGCATAGTGTGTTTCTGAGCATTGTGTGTGTGTGTGTGTGTGTGTGTGTGTGTCTGAGCATAGTGTGTATCTGAGTATAGTGTGTGTGAGCATAGTGTGTTTCTGATCATTGTGTGTGTGTGTGTGTGTGTGTGTCTGAGCATAGTGTGTGTGAGCATAGTGTGTTTCTGAGCATTGTGTGTGTGTGTGTGTGTCTGAGCATAGTGTGTATCTGAGTATAGTGTGTGTGAGCGTAGTGTGTTTCTGAGCATTGTGTGTGTGTGTGTCTGAGCATAGTGTGTATCTGAGTATAGTGTGTGTGAGCGTAGTGTGTTTCTGAGCATTGTGTGTGTGTGTGTGTCTGAGCATAGTGTGTATCTGAGTATAGTGTGTGTGAGCATAGTGTGTTTCTGAGCATTGTGTGTGTGTGTGTGTGTGTCTGAGCATAGTGTGTGTGAGTTTGGGTGTATCTGAGAATAGTGTGTGTGTGAACATAGTGTGTTTCTGAGCATTGTGTGTGTGTGTGTATGTCTGAGCACAGTGTGTGTGTGAGCATAGTGTGTTTCTGAGCCTTGTGTGTGTGTGTGTGAGAGAGAATAGTGTGTTTCTGAGCATTGTGTGTGTGTGTGTGTGTATGTTTCTGAGCATAGTGTGTGTGTGAGCATAGTGTGTTTCTGAGGCTTGTGTGTGTGTGTGTGTGTGTATGTTTCTGAGCATAGTGTGTGTGTGAGCATAGTGTGTTTCTGAGGCTTGTGTGTGTGTGTGTGAGCATAGTGTGTTTCTGAGCCTTGTGTGTGTGTGAGAGAGAGAATAGTGTGTTTCTGAGCATTGTGTGTGTGTGTGAGAGAGAATAGTGTGTTTCTGAGCATTGTGTGTGTGTGTGTGTGTGTGTGTATGTTTCTGAGCATAGTGTGTGTGTGAGCATAGTGTGTTTCTGAGGCTTGTGTGTGTCTTTACTCCCCCACTGTGACAGAAGAAGGTGAACCAATGAACTTGGTTTGCAAATGTATCTTACCATGTTCAACCTGGGAGAAAATATTAATTTTCACAGGAATGTTAAAATTATCATTTGTTGTGTATTGTGTGTCCATTTTGTGTGTGTCTTGTGTTTGTGTGTAGTGCAAAAGTGTACTGTTGTTTGACCCTTACTTGTGAATACAATGTTATCATGCTTGTGTGTGTGTGTGTGTGTGTGTGTGTGTGTGCGCATCTGTGTGTGTTTGTGTGTATGTGTGTATGTGTGTGTGTGTTTGTGTGTGTGTGTGTGTGTGTGTGTTTGTGTGTGTGTCTTTATGTGTGTGTGTTTATGTGTGTGTTTATGTGTGTGTTTGTGTGTGTGTGTGTGTGTTATAGGGCGCAGCAGAGGGCGTGGCAGGGGGAAATGTGTGGTCGATGGTCTGTCTCACCAGGAGGGGGCGCTGTGGTCTCCTCAGCCCTGCTCAGTGTGTCTCTGTGAGAGAGGAGCCGTCACCTGTGAACCACTTCCCTGTTCCAACACAGGTACCAAACTCACCTGCGAGATTCTTCCCTGTCCTAACACAGCTACCAAACTCACCTGCGAGACTCTTCCCTGTCCTAACACAGCTACCAAACTCACCTGCGAGACTCTTCCTCGTCCTAACACAGGTACCAAACTCACCTGCGAGACTCTTCCTCGTCCTAACACAGGTACCAAACTCACCTGCGAGACTCTTCCCTGTCCTAACACAGCTACCAAACTCACCTGCGAGACTCTTCCTCATCCTAACACAGGTACCAAACTCACCTGCGAGACTCTTCCCTGTCCTAACACAGCTACCAAACTCACCTGCGTGACTCTTCCCTGTCCTAACACAGGTACATATCAATCTGCTGACCTTTCCCCTGTTCTGACAGAGTTCAAAACTCACCTGCAAGCCTAACATAGGTACAGGAGTCAGCATTCTGACTATGCACACAGGATCAAAGGTAGGAGGTGACCATCTGGTTACTTTACAGAATCTGCGCCCCATGCCTGACATACGCCCTTTAACCTCTGACCTTTCAGCCAGACGCCGGAATTCGTCTCCGGGTCACAGGGACAGGATGTCGCCTGGACGTTCGACCAGGAGGGCGTGGAACCCCTCCAGATTCAGACCCGTGAGTGATCACGAGCAGAGCCAGTTATAAGAGTAACCGCCGCCACGGGGGGGTATGGGCGATCTTTCGTTTGTTTATTCTTCAGTCATGCCTGATGCGTTAGTCAACAACCACGCATCAGAGGCCAGGTGAAAGGGTTTCTGGGAAAGAACTTTGTCATCGATATGTACTGGGAGTTCATCAGACAGCCAATCAGCAACGATTCGTACAGCTTCCATGTGATCATGTGATTTGTTTTTTCAATCACATGGAAGCTGCAAAGGCCTTGCTCCTGATTGGCCGTCTTATCAGCACCCAACCCATATCAGTGGTGTTTTTTTTTCCTGGAAGCATTTCACACGGCCTCTGGCGTT
Source organism: Anguilla anguilla (assembly GCF_013347855.1). Classification (NCBI taxonomy): domain Eukaryota; kingdom Metazoa; phylum Chordata; class Actinopteri; order Anguilliformes; family Anguillidae; genus Anguilla; species Anguilla anguilla. Next base: position 37,455,173 of record NC_049211.1, on the reverse strand, counting down.
GTGTTGCTTACCGCCGCATTAGGTATTAAAGAAGAAGAAGTTGAAAGATCGCTTATACGCCCCACGATGACGGTTCTTCTTATAGCGCTTAAAAAGACTGCGATTTGATGTAACGTGCAGCCCTACCAATTGATGTGTTCTTCAGCTGATCAATTGATTGATTGATTGATTGATTGATAGATTTGCTGATTTATCAGTTGAAGATTGTTCAACTGTTGAGTTGTTGGATTCACTGTTGATTAATTAACTGAGGTGACAGTGGCACCTGTTCCTTTTGCTTCAGATAGTCGTAGCCTCATCCGAGTCAATTTGTTAGTTCATTAGTTCATGTAATTAATTTCAGTTATGAATTATTGGTATAGCTTTAGTCAGCAGACAGATGTGTTTGTGTTGCTTGATTTAACGCTTCTTCTCACTCAGCGCCATGTTGGCTCAGCAGTTTCGGCGAGGAGCTGAGAGTTTCTCACCGTCTCTGTGAATCTGTTCGCCAGCTGGCTCAGGCGCTGTCGGCCGCGAGGCGCGTAACGAGAGCGTTCAGGGAGGCGGAGGAGGAGGAGGAGAGCCCGTCTTTTATAGAGGGAGGGGGGCGAGAAAATGAGACGATGGCGAAGGAGGGGAAGTTTAACAGGGACAGGAATGAGCTTGTGGGGGATGGCAATGATTCTGAAGATGAAGATGAGGATGAGGATGATGGTGATGATGATGATGATGATGATGATGTTGATGATGACAAGGATGACGACGACGATGATGAAGACGACGATGACGATGATGATGATGATGATGATGATGATGATGGTGAGGAGGCGTTGGTTGTGGAGGGAGGTGGCGAAGACGGGGCAGGCAGTCACCCCGCTGCTGGAGCTCACTCCTTTGCTCCGCCCGCTGAGGGGCGGGGCCTGACAGAGTCCATGCCCATTGGCTGTCTGCTGTCGGAGTCCGTAATCGCCTGCAGGAAGGCCGGCCTGACGCACATGCCCATCCTCACAGACCCCAACATCAGAGTGCTCTACCTGTCAAGTGAGTGACCTGGAAATTATCAGAATGATGGAGAGCTGAGATTGGAGTTTAGACTAGAGTTGGAGTTGAGATTAGACTGCTGTATTACAATGCTGGATTAGAGCATCAGATTAAAGTGCTGGATTAGAGCATCAGATTAAAGTGCTGAACGAGAGCATCAGATTAAAGTGCTGAACTAGAGCATCAGATTAAAGTGCTGGATTAGAGCATCAGATTAAAGTGCTGGATTAGAGCAGTGTGGTAAATCAGAGCCCTATATTACAGTGAAAAATGAGATCAGTGTGGGGATGGGGATGATCGGGATACAGTCTCAGTCCTATAATCGGTGCAGATGACAGTCTCTTCACATTGGCTGTTCAGACGGGGATCCTGACCGGCTGTTTTTTCTCCCGCCCAGAGAACAAGATCCGGCATGTCCCCCCCGAGAGCCTGGCTGGCCTCCCCAACCTGGAGTGGCTGGACCTCAGTGAGAACAAGCTGACTGACTCTTCACTGAGCCCAGACCTGTTCAACGTAAGAGCGCAATGTAGTGCACACACACACACACACACACACACACACACACATACACACGTGCGCACACGCACACACCCATACACGCACACACACGTGCACACATACACACACACACACACACACACACACACATGCACACACACACACACATACACACGTGCGCACACACACACACCCATCACACATACACACACGCACACGCACACACACACACACACACTACTGCCACAGGGCAGAACCCCGCGCTGACAGAGTCAATCTGACCGAGCTCGGTCCGCGCTTTTAATTTGAAAATATCATCAGTCAACAGAAAAAAAAGGCTCAGTTACAGAAACCGCTCCGGTGTTGGGTCGCATTCCCGGCGCTCACAGTGCAGTGTGAGGCGCTAGGAGGCCAGGATCCCAGCGCAGAGCTCTGCTTCTGAGACACGAACGCCATGTTCTTCAGCCAGCTCTGTGGGAATGGCTGTTCAGTCCGGCTGCTCTGTGAACCACAGCATGGCTGCCTTAAAGGGCCGTAAAGACTCCTGAAGAGCACGCAGAATGTGGCAGAACACCGAGAGCCCTGCTAGAGCTCATTAATCACTCGCTAGTAAACACACACACAGATGCAAACACGTCTCGTTGAGGTCAGGTTTATCGTCTAAACGAATCCGCGGTCTTTGGTGGTATGTTGTCGCATTTCGAACGCGTTTGGTAAATCGTAGTATTTGAGACGCTCTTGGCCTCTGACAGCGGCTGACGAAGCTGACGAGGCTGAACCTGGATGGGAACAGCCTGACCAAAATACCCCCTCTGCCCCCATCCCTGGAGGAGCTCAAAATGAACGACAACAAAATCGTTGCTTTGACGCCACAAAGCTTTGCAGGTTGGTGTGCGTGTGTGTGTGCGCGTTTGTGTGCTGTTTGTGTGTTACGTGCGCACAAGTCCATGTGCTCGTATGTGCACTGAATTTTAATTCTGTTTCTTACTGGTGTGATATAACTGTAATATTCTGAATGTAATGACCTTCACTGGACCTTTACTGAACTTTACTTACCCTAAGGGACACCCAACAGAAGGTTCTGTGTAAACAACTGGTTCTTAAACTTTTTAAAATTGGGACCCAAACTAGAAATATTTTTTGATATCGGACCCAAATTATAAATTTAGTATCTTTCAGGGTCCTCTTAAATTCACACATGAGCACAGCCTAGTGGACTACAGACACATTCCAGGACCCACTTCATACACTCCCAACCCAACCCATATCTTAAAAAACACTGGTGTAAACTAACAGAGTGAATGCATTGAATCCCTATTGTGCTCATTTAAACTCTGTTACAGTTCATATAGCTCTGTATTTTATTATGTTTAGCATGCCATTTTTCAGCTGTAAGTCCTTTCTCTTCTGTAGCTCCTTAATATTAGCTGAAGGAATTGTACTAATGTGCTAACAGATCTGCACCTGACATGTTCACACACGTGACGGCACTACGAGCTGTTCCCAGGTCAGTCACGGCTGCTGTAATGATTAGAGACTGAGCTGCGTGTGGCTGTTCCCAGGTCAGTCACGGCCGCTGTAATGATTAGAGACTGAGCTGCGTGTGGCTGTTCCCAGGTCAGTCACGGCCGCTGTAATGATTAGAGACTGAGCTGCGTGTGGCTGTTCCCAGGTCAGTCCCGACCGCTGTAATGATTAGAGACTGAGCTGCTTGTGGCTGTTCCCAGGTCAGTCCAGAGTGCTGTAATGATAAGAGACTGAGCTGCGTGTGGCTGTTCCCAGGTCAGTCACGGCTGCTGAGGCTGGAGCTGGAGGATAATCGGCTGCTGGAGGGGAGCATCTCTCCTGCCGCATTCCGCCCCCTTCGCCAGCTCCTCTTCCTCAAACTGGACGAGAACAAACTGCGCTCCGTCCCGCGGGGACTGCCCCCGTCCCTGCAGGTGAGAACACGCCCCGTCCCACGGTAGGAGGGGCTCAGGTGGATGGATCTAAGACCTAAAATAGGAGAAAGGGTCCTCCCTGCACGCACACACACACACACACTCACACACGCACTCACAGATACACACACACACACACTCACACACGCACCCACAGACACACACACACACACACTCACACACGCACCCACAGACACACACACACGCACACACAGACACACACACACACACACACACGCACACACAGACACACACACACACACACACACACACACACAGACACACACACACACACGCACACACTCACACACACACAGGCACACACACACACGCACGCACACACAGACACGCACACACAGACACGCACACACAGACACACACACACGCACACACAGACACACACACACACGCACACACAGACACACACAGACACACAGACACACACGCACACACAGACACACACTCACACACACACACACACTCAGACACGCACACAGACACACACACACGCACGTACACGCACACACAGACACACACACACAAACATAAATAGAGAATGTGATAGGGTGTTGGGTGAGGAGCTGATAAGGTGTTGGGTGAGTTAGAGGAGGTGATATGGTGTTGGATGAGTTAGAGGAGGTGATAGGGTGTTGGGTGAGTTAGAGGAGGTGATAGGGTGTTGGGTGAGTTAGAGGAGGTGATAGGGTGTTGGGTGAGTTAGAGGAGATGATAGGGTGTTGGGTGAGTTAGAGGAGGTGATAGGGTGTTGGGTGAGTTAGAGGAGGTGATAGGGTGTTGGGTGAGTTAGAGGAGGTAAGAGGGTGTTGGGTGAGTTTGGAGAGGTGATTGGGTGTTGGGTGAGGTAGAGGAGGTGATAGGGTGTTGCGTGAGCACTGACCTCTACCTGTGTGTGCAGGAGCTGCGTCTGTCCGAGAACAAACTGGAGAAACTGCAAAACGGGGCTCTGAACCGGACCCCCAAACTCAGAGCTCTGGACCTCAGCCACAATCATATCCGCGAGGACCTCATCGGCCCCAAAGTCTGGAAACCACTGAAGTAAGTGGAACTGCTGTTACACTGAGATCAGTCTGCTGTTACACTGCAGTCAGTCTGCTGTTACACTGAGATCAGGCTGCTGTTCCACTGAGATCAGGCTGCTGTTACACTGAGATCAGTCTGCTGTTACACTGAGATCAGTCTGCTGTTACACTGAGATCAGACTGCTGTTACACTGAGATCAGTCTGCTGTTACACTGAGATCAGTCTGCTGTTACACTGAGATCAGACTGCTGTTCCACTGAGATCAGGCTGCTGTTACACTGAGATCAGTCTGCTGTTACACTGAGATCAGACTGCTGTTCCACTGAGATCAGTCTGCTGCTACACTGCGGTCAGCCTGCAGCTACACTGCGGTCAGTCTGTGGTCAGCCTGCTGCTACACTGAGCTCAGTTTGCGGTCAGTCTGCTGCTACACTGCGGTCAGTCTGTGGTCAGTCTGCTGCTACACTGAGGTCAGTCTGCTGCTACACTGCGGTCAGCCTGCTGCTACACTGAGGTCAGGCTGCTGCTACACTGCGGTCAGCCTGCTGCTACACTGCGGTCAGTCTGCGGTCAGGCTGCTGCTACACTGCGGTCAGTCTGCGGTCAGGCTGCTGCTACACTGAGGTCAGTCTGCTGCTACACTGCGGTCAGCCTGCTGCTACACTGTGGTCAGTCTGTGGTCAGGATGTATCCAGACTGCCATTAGATTGCAGATGGACTGTGGTCAGATTTTTGATCGCACTACAGCCACAATTCAATATTATTGATCCTCTGCTATCCACTTTCCGCTCTGCAGCTGGTTATGTTCTATACGTGCTTAGCAGAGACTTATCTCTGATGAATTTACAATCCTCCATTTGTATAGAGATTAAACATTTAACTGAAGAGCAAATCAGGCCCACTTGGGAACTGAAGAATCAACCTTCCGCTTACATCATCATTGCCAATCCGTACTCATCAACAAATGCATGTTATTATTTATTATATCGATTGTTCTTTTACACTGTCATTGATAACATGAGTGTACTGTGTTCTTCAGCATGACGTTGTCTATGTACAGAAATTCTGTGCCGGTTAAATAGTTCCCATTTCATTTTTTGAATGGCCACAAGATGGCAGGTTTGTAAAAAAATTAAATTAAAAAAAAAAAAAAATTGAAGGAACCCACAGCCATGCTTCTCATATTCCTGCTGTGACAGATACTGTCTCCTGGGCCTGGAGCTACAAAAGAAAAATAAGTTTTTAAAAAGTGGAACTGATGGTAGTAATTAAAATTCTAAACTTTTAAGCATACGTCAAAAAAACGAAAATAAAATTAACGATGAAGAGCCGCACATTTGGAACCTCTTTATTATGATTGGTGTGACAGAAAGAACGGCCAGTACTGTGCTGCGCATTGCACTGTGTGCTCATATTCGCATATAAGCCGTCGGCATGTTAAATATGACTGGATGTGAGTATTGGCTAAATTGTTTGTTAAGAAGAAAAACAGAAATCCGTGGGGCGGTGATGTAGCACATGCGTAGTATAAGGTAAAGTTATAGCGGAGCCATCTGGAGTCTGACTCTGTGTTAGGACTGCTAAGCGCTCAGCCCCGTTGAGACAGGCACAGCTGTTCCTAATTTCGCGCTGGTGGTCTGTGCTGTGAGCTCAGTGGGCTGGTGGTCTGTGCTGTGAGCTCTGTGGGCTGGTGGTCTGTGCTGTGAAATTTGCAGGCTGGTGGTCTGTGCTGTGAGCTCAGTGGGCTGGTGGTCTGTGCTGTGAAATTTGCAGGCTGGTGGTCTGTGCTGTGAGCTCAGTGGGCTGGTGGTCTGTGCTGTTACCTCAGTGGGCTGGTGTGGTGGTCTGTGCTGTGAGCTCTGTGGACTGGTGGTCTGTGCTGTGAGCTCAGTGGACTGGTGGTCTATGCTGTGAACTCAGTGGGCTGGTGGTCTGTGCTGTGAGCTCAGTGGGCTGGTGGTCTGTGCTGTGAACTTTGCAGGCTGGTGGTCTGTGCTGTGAGCTCAGTGGGCTGGTGGTCTGTGTTATGAGCTCAGTGGGCTGGTGGTCTGTGCTGTGAGCTCAGTGGGCTGGTGGTCTGTGCTGTGAGCTCTGTGGGCTGGTGTGGTGTTCTGTGTCGTGAGCTTAGTGGGCTGGTGGTCTGTGCTGTGAGCTCAGTGGGCTGGTGGTCTGCGCTGTTAGCTCAGTGGGCTGGTGGTCTGTGCTGTGAGCTCTGTGGGCTGGTGTGGTGTTCTGTGTTGTGAGCTCAGTGGGCTGGTGGTCTGCGCTGTGAGCTCTGTGGGCTGGTGTGGTGTTCTGTGTCGTGAGCTCAGTGGGCTGGTGGTCTGTGTCGTGAGCTCAGTGGGCTGGTGGTCTGTGCTGTGAAATTTGTGGGCTGGTGGGAACTCTCCGTCTTTCAGGCCAAATCACGTTACGCGCTACACATTCACTCACAAGGTCATGTTCAGGTCACGCTCTCACACTTTCATCCATTTGTACAACTTTTCCTGTGTACTGAACTAGTCCAGAATACAATAGCTATGCTACACTGGATTTGAACCTGCAGTCTTTCAGTTTGCAGTCCTTTAGGTCCAGCAGCTCATATTTACGCGTGCCACAAGCACATGCATAGCCATGTCCTACCTGTGTTTGATTTATCATAGCGAGATATAACGTTTTAGCATATAAGTGAATCACTGCTTCTCAGAGCTTATTTTTAGAATGTAATCTTTTTATTTACCTTTAATCAGATGCCGGCAAGTTTAGTGACTTGCAAATAAGAGCTGCCAATAAAGTAAATAGAAAATTGCTTTCAAAGAGGGGCAAGTATTTACTGTGCAGAAAAATAGAAACGACAAATGGGGAGAGTGCTGTCGTAGCTTACAGCTGTGAGAGGAGTCACATGACCTGCAGCAGAGTAGTGAGCTAAGTCACATGACCTGCGGCAGGGTAGTGAGCTAAGTCACATGACCTGCGGCAGGGTGGTGAGCTAAGTCACATGACCTGCGGCAGGGTGGTGAGCTAAGTCACATGACCTGCAGCAGGGTGGAGAGCTAAGTCACATGACCTGCAGCAGGGTGGCGAGCTAGGTCACATGACCTTCGACAGGGTGGTGAGCTAAGTCACATGACCTGCGGCAGAGTGGTGAGTAGTGACATGACCTGCGGCAGGGTGGTGAGTAGTCACATGACCTGCAGTGATGAGAGGAGTGCTTGATTGATTAATTGATGAACAGTTAGATTAGTTGTTTGTGTTTGGCTGCAGGAAGCTGGAGGTGCTGGACCTGTCCCACAATAAGCTGCTCCTGGCGCCCCCGCTGCTGCCCCCCACCCTGCGCCTGCTGTCCCTGCACCGCAACCAGATCCAGCGCGTTCCCGCCAACGTCTTCGGCCACATGAAGCCCGGCCTGGACGCCCTGAGCCTGTCCCACAACCACCTGCGGGACGACGGGGTGACGGCCTTCTCCTTCCTGGGCCTGTACCGCTCGCTCACCAAGCTGTACCTGGATTCCAACCAGCTGCGCTCCCTCCCCCTCGGCCTGCCACGCTTCAAAGCCCTGGAGCTGCTGAGACTCGACAACAATCTCATCAGGTGTGTGTGTGTGAGTGTAAGCGTGTGTGTGTGTGTGTGTGTGTGTGTGTGTGTGTGTGTGTGTGTGTGTGTGTGTGCTAAGCCCCTCCCCCTGTCCCGCAGGTCCGTGCCTGAGAGCGGGTTGTGTGACTCGCGGGTCGGTGAGGATTCTCCCCTGGAAGTTCTCCACCTGGAGCACAACCTGATCGATCGGCGCCTGATCCCGCCCTCCGCGTTCTCCTGCCTGAGGTCCCCGGACAGCGTCCTGCTGGAACCGCAGGCCGCCGAGCAGCAGCGAGCGTAGACTCCGCCCCCTCTCTTTCCCACCCTGTGTCCACACTGCCCCGCCTCCTCAACCCCACCCCTCCAGAATCCTCACGCTTTCTCGCCCCGGGCCCCTCCCCTTGACTCTAACTCCACCCCCTCCTCACAGACTCCACCCCCCTCTACCTGCCTCTCTTGTGTTTTTTTCCTGAATCCTTTACCTCCTGCCTCCGCCCACCCCCTCGCTGTGGTGTTAGTGTTCATCAGTCCCCTGTTCTGTTCCCTTCTGCTGTTCTCCTGCTCGTCTCTCTCTGCTGAAAACGAGCTCCGCCATTTTCCCCTGTTCAGGAGCCCGGCTGCGATGAGGGAGGGTTTGGCTCCTGACCTGGCTACTCGACGCCGTTCCTTTTCTTCAGAGAGACAGTTAATTCTGAGCACAGCGGGGCCTGCGTTTTGTGTTCGGGGCTTTTAGACAGCCTGACGAGGCAAGCTTGTAGATGTCGGTACGTGTAAAACGTTCTGGACCCCTGAGCGCTGTCGTAGTTTACTCAGAGGCATGTTTATGTCTGCATGCGCATGTCTGTCACCAGGCAGACGCAAGAGCACTGCAGATTAAACCTGTATTTGAGACGTCTTGCAATAAAATGTAAACTCACTTTGACCATAATGGTCAATTTACTGTCTGTATCCTTTTTAGTGTAGGTGGCACTGACAGACGCTTACTGTATCATTACGTCTAGCCTCGTGTGCCGAAAAACACAATTCAGTCCAGTGTATACAGCGGGCACCTCGTGCTCATGGATGCAAAACAGTCCGGTTCTTTCAGAGGCTGATAACTTTAAACTGTGAATAACCCGTTTGATCTTTTAGAAATTTAACTTTGTTTCCTCCTCTGAATGACCTGGAGTAGCATTCGTTTTGGTTTGTGGCTTGTCCACGATCACTCTGTGTGAGAGAAAGTTAACAGTTTTACAGGAATGACTGGTTAAAGACCATAAGCATGTTTGAGAGGATGGCTAGGTTATTGACCATAAACATGGTTTATCCCTGTTTCAGACGAGAATTGGGTGCCAGTTAGAACAGGGGGATGTGTTTGCTTTCTTTTGTGTTGCTGCACGAAGAGAAGGTTTGGAATCGGAAAGTTTATTTAAGTGAAATAAGAACAGAAGGTTGGACTCATTAATACATTCTTTTTTAAAATAATAAAGAGCATGATGAATTCTGAGAACGATGTATGCGTTTGTTTTGTTGAGGCGTCTGGGCGAGAGGTACACAGTTTCTCTGAACTCTTAGAGAAGGAGGAATTATGAACAGTCTGTCTCATTCCCTGCACCATGTACAGAACACACACCAGTCTTCTTTAATTTCCTGAATTATGTGCAAAGACAATAAAACATAAGTAATGACCAAGCTATTTATGACCACATTACAGTCTACTGGAATCGGTCAGCGCAACTGTTACCTGAGAATCAGGAGCCAGAATCCATGGGCTAAAGTTGGGATATCATCCATTTTACATACAGTGTAACACCTTCAAAAAGTACACAAACCATTATACACATGCAGTCGGTTTTCTTTTCTTAGGTAAGCCGCAAACAGACATATTTCTCCTCCAGTAGCTGGTGGTGCTATACTGGAGAGTTATTGGACACTTGGTTAATATTTTGGTATTTTGGTCGAGAAATTTTCATTTTCTAGAGTGAGTGTCATACCATTGCGGATACTCTCATGTTTAGTAGAATGAAAGAGAATAGCTTGGTTTGGTGAGAACTGTCCTATGGAACGGAGAGCTTCTGGTTTTAAAAGGATGGAACACCGTGTGCTTGTTTAAAAAGTGCTGACTTCGGTGCTAAACAGAGTCGCAGTTGCACTTGGTGGATGAGCTCGAGGGAAGACTTCGGGTTTAAAATACACCGTGTCATTATCGCGGTGGTCAAAGCCTCAGCACAGACCCACTCTCACTGTTCTCTGCGTTTCTGTCTGTCAGTACTCCACCCTGTGAATAATAAATAAAATAATAAACAGAAAGAACAGAGATTCTTCAGGTCATCACCTGTCCACCAGTGTCTATACGCTCTATTCATCTAGCACTGATAACCTAAGCTGTGAAACAACTCTGACTCCGACAGCTAAATAAGTACACATATATATGCTTACAAACAACGGATAAACTTTAGCGATGGAGGTCAGGCCAATCTTTTAACCGTTTTTACACACGTGTACAAAAAATATTTTCACACCCACCCCACACCTCCAGATGGCTTTTATTTAGATCTCAATATGGAAAGAACATTTTTTTAAACTACTAATTCAGTACCAATTGGACACACAATCTCTCTCTCTCTCTCTCTCTCTCTCTCGCTCTCTCTCTTAAAGGGGGGTGGTTTAAGTATTTGGGCTTGACTTTAAATATGTCTTTTTAAAAAACCCTTGACACTCGCGGTATTTCCGTGGTATGCAAAAGCAGGTTAGGGCTCCCGTTCCGCTGGCAGAAAGGGGCTCGTAGGAGACGACGCCAAGGGGCACCACCAGTACATCTTAAGGTGCAAAGATAATACATTTAAATAAATAAACATAAAAGGAACGAAATAACATCTTCAAAGAAAAACACCCAAAACTTGCAGTCCACGTCAATCCGGGAAATTCTTGAAATTCTGCAAAAAGGTAGGTTTGTAGATATATTTGTATATTTTTGCAGAAATTCAGCCTTTGCAGAGCTAATTTTCTTTACTACTAATTTGATGTAACCTCACTACTGTTTAAATTGCATATGCATTTATTTACTTATTTATAAATGTATTTATTTATTTTTGTTGCATCATTACCCCTACTAATGTATATGCAGATTCAAACAAATAGAACGAACGCTAGACGCTGGTTCAGATAATAATAGTTTGGTGTTTAGTAATAAGCCTAACTTCCGAGTGTATTTTTAGATGCATTTTAAAACATTTTCCATAATGTATGCAGATGTATTACGACAATAATCTAAATATGCTATGAAATATACCAAACGTTGTTCATTGTATTTACGTCGTTAGATAAAATGGTTTTCAGAGTCTGTTCAGAATTGTTTATTTATTTAATTGAATTGTATTGGCTTCAATACGTTCATGAAACAAATTAGGCGCAGGGCACAACATCAATTTGTGCACAGCTTGTGCTATACGCTGCAGAAGTATTTTTCTCTAGCCTACTTAAACTTCCGTAGATTAATATTTTACATAGTGTGCGTCTGTTATGTGCAGATGACAGTTTATAACGCAATAGCAACTGCGTATAAAGTGTGTGTAATGGGTTGTCATTTTTTTGCACCTGATGAAAGTGATAATGGATTCCATTCCTTATGGAAACGGGGTATCAAGGAGTTGGGGGCCGTTTCTTAAAATGTCAAATATGGGTGTGTAGAACACAGCTGCAAAGAGTATGGTATTGGGACAGTTCGATATTTTAAATTACACTGTATATGCATAAAGTATAATTTCCATAATTCCATTGGTTTAAAAGGGCATGTGGTAGTAAATGGTATTTTAATAAATAATGTTAAAAAAGATCTCTGTAAAACCTCCAACCTCATCAAAACAACAGAGGAAGATGGATACTGACTGGTCACTATAAATACCCAGCATGCACGGCAAGAGCTGCTTTCTTTGCACTCATACACTCAGTGTTTATAGAGAATGCCACATCCACAGCTGCACACACACACACACACATTCCAGTACACTACCACATGGCCCTCTGTTTCAGTCTCTCCTTTGAGGGACCAAAGGCACCAAATTATAGGCGAGTGTTTCCATCCTCTGGGTCCCTGAGTCCCTAACCCTGCTGACCATGACCCAGCGAGTGGCCAGCCCAGCCCTGGGTACAGACACACCAGCCCAGCCCTGGGTACAGACACACCAAACCCAGCCCTGAGTACAGACACACCAGCCCAGCACTGGGTACAGACACACCAAACCCAGCCCTGGGTATAGACACACCAGCCCAGCCCTGGGTACAGACACACCAAAACCAACCCTGAGTACAGACACACCAGCCCAGCCCTGGGTACAGACACACCAGCCCAGCCCTGAGTACAGACACACCAGCCCAGCCCTGGGTACAGACACACCAAACCCAGCCCTGGGTACAGACAACCAAGCCCTGGGTACAGACACACCAGCCCAGCCCTGGGTACAGACACACCAGCCCTGGGTACAGACACAACAGCCCTGGATACAGACACACCAGCCCTGGGTACAGACACACCAGTGATCAAAGCAACTGTAGGAATTACTTCAGTTTTCCAGTTTTACTCTCTCATTCAGGCCTCTGGCCTACAGCTGTCCTGTAATTGTTGAAAAAATGGTAGGGAAAAGTTTTTGGAGAAAACGGGGTTGGTAGGGGAATATTTATTTATACATTGTCATTGCTTAGTGGGTTGCCAGGTTTTGTCCAGTGAAGATGTTCCAGGAGATTTTCAGAATGCTCTCTGGTATGTGCATCAGAGACGTTAGCTGTGTGAAAGTGATGCTTGAAACTGGCACTGGGTCCTAGCCTTCTTGCGGTTAAGGGTGAGGAGTGTGTTTCTATACGGTTTGGGGATGGGTGGGGGGATGGGGTATGCTGGAAGTACATGCCTGGGGGGGGTGGGGGGTGGGAGGGGAGGCACAGGAGGGGACACACAGGAGGGGACACGCAGAGGTTGTGGGTTCAAAACTGAGTGCAGTTTGGAGAAATGAGCAAGAGAGAGCTAGATTTTTTTTTTTAAAAACCTTCCACCCCCCTCCCCTCAGCGCTCCCTCCAAAGCCCCTCCCTCAAAATATATGCACGTGTGCTGATCGGAGTTCTGGAGAGAGAGGAGTGCAGCGCATCACATCTCACAGGTATAAAACAAAACACATCATGTTATCATAATGAACATAAACAACAAACATAGCTATAGTTTTTATTTACAGATATGGGCTATAGCAAGCATGATATCATTGGCAGTGCTGCTGGCTAGGTAGTGGTAGAGTTAGCATTAACTGGCTGCAGTATCAAAGCTTTAAAAAAAGTGAGGAAGTTAGCGATACTGCACAACCAAACTTTATTTTCAGTTAAATATTTTTGCTGTAGCACATTCCACCCATAACGTTTGTCGACGAATCAGCTGCAAGTAACTAAGCTACCTAGCTAGCAGCTACCTCGCTACTAAACAATTTATTTCTGTTTTCATCAGTGACGGACACATTCCAGCAGAAATCCAACAAACTCTGCAACACTTTTGAAGCCCATGAAACATCTCAGCTCTCACCATCGCTGAAAAACTGATGTTTACTCTTCTCTTGTCTCTTGCTCAGTTCAGTTCCTTTTTCAGTTCCTTTTTGGTGAAAACCTTTTCTTCTCCAGTCTTTCTTTTTTTGCTTCTTTTAAATCAGTATAAGCCATTGTAGGCAAAGATGGAACTGGTAATTTGGGCAGATTTTTCTCTGCCATTCTTGTGGTAGTTGTGTAACCTTTCCAGAATATCTCAACCTACTATTTTCCTACTAGCTAGCTAGCGTTAGCACCATCTCTGCAGTACCTCTGCTCTACTCTCATCTGTGTCGGCCTGCCCTGCCTGCTCTGGCTGCTCTGGCTGCCCTGTGAACGCACAACAGGATTGACAGGCAGGTGGGCTGTCCTCCTTGGTTTTTAATATTCAGGCAGCGGTGAAATTTGGAGTGGCTGATCTCAGAGCCCGGACCAGTCAGAGAGACCGGATTTTATCTCTTATCGCTTTTAATTTATCTGTCGAGATGTGAAGGAAATTTTACCAAATGTGTTTTTTGAAACGAACTTACAGACTTCATCTTTAATGTGTGCACTGTCCTGTTTGTTTCTTATTATGGCAAAGCCTTTGTCATGTGTTTGATGTTAGAAAGGTTTCAGGATTGAGGTTTCTCTGCCAAAGCTTGGGTCTTTGTGTATTTAATGTATTTCTTCAAACCTGTCTGAAGCACATTGGTGTCAGATTGAAAAAGATTCGACATTCAGTGCAAGAAACATAGCTGACTTTTTGCTTGCAGTGAATACATAAGCTTGCATTAAATTTAGCTGAAAGGTCATTGTGTAGTGTGTGTGTATGTGTGCTAGTGTGTGTGTGTGTGTGTGTGTAATGAGCAGTGTACAAGCTGGTATTACTTATAGTTGGACGGCCGGTGCAGCTGCCGACCTCATACTCCCCGCACGTTCCCAGCCAAAACCAGGCTTTTCTGGGTATAATTTGATATAATTTAGTAGTTATTTTTGCTTTAAAAAGGCCCCAGTGTGGAGCCGGTTTCAGCTGTCAGTTCCAGCCCATATCCTACAGTGAGTGGTTTTGATTTTAAAAAGAAACCGTATTCTATTTCACGGATGTGACAGCCACTCTTCTGCAGCCAGGACGCGAGCTGTAATTTCTCCCCTGGGGCCGAGGGAATTGTCTCGGTTGTGCCGTCATGGAGCGGTGTTTGGGTTCAGAGTTCACAGGGTGTGGTACGCTGGAGTGGTGTTTGGGTTCAGAGTTCACAGGGTGTGGAACGCTGGAGTGGTGTTTGGGTTCAGAGTTCACAGGGTGTGGAACGCTGGAGTGGTGTTTGGGTTCAGAGTTCACAGGGTGTGGAACGCTGGAGCGGCGTTTGGGTTCAGAGTTCACAGGGTCTGATTGGCTGAAGTGGCGTTTGGGTTCAGAGTTCACAGGGTCTGATAGGCTGGAGTGGCGTTTGGGTTCAGAGTTCACAGGGTGTGGTAGGCTGGAGCGGCGTTTGGGTTCAGAGTTCACAGGGTCTGATAGGCTGGAGTGGCGTTTGGGTTCAGAGTTCACAGGGTGTGGTAGGCTGGAGTGGCGCTTGGGTTCAGAGTTCACAGGGTGTGGAACGCTGGAGTGGTGTTTGGGTTCAGAGTTCACAGGGTGTGGTAGGCTGGAGTGGCGTTTGGGTTCAGAGTTCACAGGGTCTGATAGGCTGGAGTGGCGTTTGGGTTCAGAGTTCACAGGGTGTGGTAGGCTGGAGCGGCGTTTGGGTTCAGAGTTCACAGGGTCTGATAGGCTGGAGTGGCGTTTGGGTTCAGAGTTCACAGGGTGTGGTAGGCTGGAGTGGCGTTTGGGTTCAGAGTTCACTGGGTCTGATTGGCTGAAGTGGTGTTTGGGTTCAGAGTTCACAGGGTCTGATTGGCTGGAGCGGCGTTTGGGTTCAGAGTTCACAGGGTCTGATTGGCTGAAGTGGCGTTTGGGTTCAGAGTTCACAGGGTGTGGTAGGCTGGAGCGGCGTTTGGGTTCAGAGTTCACAGGGTGTGATTGGCTGAAGTGGTGTTTGAGTTCAGAGTTCACAGGGTCTGATTGGCTGAAGTGGTGTTTGGGTTCAGAGTTCACAGGGTCTGATTGGCTGGAGTGGCGTTTGGGTTCAGAGTTCACAGGGTGTGATTGGCTGAAGTGGCGTTTGGGTTCAGAGTTCACAGGGTGTGGTAGGCTGGAGCGGCGTTTGGGTTCAGAGTTCACAAGGTCTGATTGGCTGGAGTGGCGTTTGGGTTCAGAGTTCACAGGGTCTGATTGGCTGAAGTGGCGTTTGGGTTCAGAGTTCACAGGGTGTGATTGGCTGAAGTGGCGTTTGGGTTCAGAGTTCACAGGGTCTGATAGGCTGGAGTGGCGTTTGGGTTCAGAGTTCACAGGGTGTGGTAGGCTGGAGCGGCGTTTGGGTTCAGAGTTCACAGGGTCTGATTGGCTGAAGTGGCGTTTGGGTTCAGAGTTCACAGGGTCTGGTACGCTCGCTGTGAAGCAGCACTTTGTGGTGTGGATCATAAAGGCTGTGTCAGGTCATACCTTCGCTTGGAATCATTGCCATGTCTTTACCTGTCCTGGCTTCTGCTGGGGGGAAGGAAGGGGGGGTGTGGGGGGTGTCTCGGGCACACCAAGGCACCATGTGGCTGGGACCTGATTGGCTAGTGCCATAGGCTAATGGAAAAATAATGGGAAATTATTCAATTCCCTCATTCAAAATTTAATTTAATCAAATTTGTATTCTGTGTTAAATTTGTATTTTCTTGTTAAAAGGAAGGACTTGTCTTAGGGAAAGACTGATGTACAATGTACAAATCAGCCTTGTATTCCTGTGTGTGCGTTTTCTTCCTGTGGTCTAAACGCTATTAGGGAACTATTTAGGGCTGTGTGTGTGGAGATGCAATGTGTCGGTCCTGAATTAGACTAAATGGCTCATTTATCCTGACGAGTGGGAGGGCTGGCTTGGGTCGGTGGGGACTCAATGACTTTTGGGAGCAACAGAAAAACAATATATCTCCCAGCAGGCAACTGGTGCAGTCAAACGAACAAGAATTTTACATTTGAAGCGAACAACAGAATGACAATAATAATTTCTTCTGTTTGCCTTTCTCATATTTACAAGTTGTCGTCCATCTTTGTAGAGGAAAGAAGCAGCTCTCACCTGATTGGCTGTGTGAACTGGTGGGTGTGGCACCATGGTAGCGACCTCCCCCTTTCCAGCTTCCCGTCGAGCTGAGATTTACTGCGTGGTTAAATGATGTGAACCTCAGCTTATAACTACTAAAACAATCTTATTATGATTAATATTGACCCCCCCCCCCATTCTTATTTTGGGAGGATTACCTCTGGTGCAACTATGACTTAATTTAAGTGGTTTTTCAAAAATCGTCATTCAGTTTGATTTTACTGTTATAAATATCCCTGACACAGTTGCCATGGCTTGTCAGCTACGTTGACTTCTTTTGATGTGGTCGACAACTCTGCTCAGTGCCTTGTCTTGAGAAATAATCTGCGTTTTGCAGGGTATACTTAACATGGCTGCCGCTGCTGTATAAATACGGGCAGGGCCTGGTTACATGGCCAATCTCCCTTCGGGTTTATTTTAAGAGACCTCGGAAAGCCCTGATTTTGTCTGGGCCTTCCTGACGTTATTCCCTTTTTCCACCCGTCGAGTTTCGTCTTCTAATTCACGAATCCTGCGGTGCGGGCGGATGAGGGGGCGCTGCTGGCCGTAATTGGGTTTAATGTCATGTATCATGGTTGGACGTGGAGACCGATTACGGCAGAGGAAGAGCACTTTGACTCGCGGTCTCCGTGGTTTTATTCGGCAGCGCCGAGCGGCTTTACGAAAACCACGTGAAAGAGACGGACAAAGGAAGCCAGTCCAGAGACCGCAGGGACCGAGCCCTAAACCCTGCACCCTGCAGGAGGGACAGGTGCACCTCAGAGAGTCTGAACTCCCGACACGCTCGTATGTAATTCACGTGTATTTGTTCTGTGTTTCACAGGAAACAGTGTACAGGTTAAAAGTCAACAGTTAGAGTTAGCCATTAAAGTACTTAAAAGTACATCAGCGGAAACCAGCGGTAATGGGGCAGAACAGGGAATGATGATGTGTCTGAAACTTCGCGGCCATACTTTGCCTGCTCTCTCTTTTTTAAGCGGGGACGTTTTGTTTCAAAGCGCCCGTCCCATGTGAGTGCTATCTCACCTGAGAAGACGCACACAGCTCCTGGAGCTCAGTCCCTCAGTGCTGCTCGCTCTTCGGTGCATACCTGATGTGCGCTGGATGTTTACTCCTGTATTTCAGCCAGTTCTCAAGATTTATACGCAACCCGTGAAGTAAAGTGATCTACGAAGGGCTGACTGTGAAAGTTGTGCCGACAAAGCATAGCCTATTAAACTGTGTGTGTGTGTGTGTGTGTGTGTGCCTGTGTGTACCTGTCTGTAGTCTGTACATGTGTCCACTGTATGTCTTTGCGTATGTGTGTGTTTAGATTGGCAACATTTTTTGGCCAAAATGGTTTGACGTGGATGTAGTGTTTTAGTTAATAACTTATCAAATTATGAAACTGTAGTGTTATAACTATAATTATGTAACTATTATATAACTATAATGTTACCTTGCATATGTGCGTGTGAGTCCTGTGTGTGTTTGAGGGGCTATTGTGTACTGTGAGATATGTACAGACGGGTGACAAATTAAAGTAAAACTCTGGATAAATGAGTGGAGAAACATAACAAATGCAGATGCTTCTTTACAGGTGTACTGGATAATACAATTAAGCAAGTAACATCCTATCATGCTCTGTGGCATGTATAAAAATGCTGAGCAGGCCCAGCTGACCTCGATTTTGGATCAAGATGGCAAGAGGAAAAGATCTAAGTGACTTTGAAAGAGGGTTCATTATTGGGGCATGGATGGCAGGAGCTTCAGTCACAAAGACTGCTTGGGGGGGGGGGGGGGGGGCGGGGGGTGGTTCGCTTGGTAAAATCCTTCTTACATTACATTGTTATGAAATGTTCTGTTGCCATTCCATTTTAAATTTATACTGCTAGTTCCGCGATAGGGGATGAACGCAATTGCGAAAATAACGTTATTTACCTTAGATAAACATTGGATCATGTGGCCCCCCCTAATGGTCATGTTAGGGCCCCCCAGTGGTTGTGGCCCTAAACAACCGCATAGAGCGTTTATGCCACGGGCCGGCCCTGACTGCCCCTTTATGTCTGTGATAGCTACCCCGCTTGGGCTGCTGTGTGTGTGTGACTAACGGACACCGAGGGGCATTTAAATTACTTAAAATGGTGCAGTAATGTGTCAGTTCGAATCTGACCGGCCACGCGATCATGTTCGCATCCGTGCGAGAGAGGTCGTTCGGCTGCGGCCGTGTTTCGGAATGCGTCCTGCCCTGCGTTGGAGCCAGAGGCGGCCTTTGGGCGGACGTCGCGCTACGGATCTGCGCAGGTCAGATCTCTGGAGCGGTGGGTGCAGTTATTGGGCCCGTGCGGTGCAGTTATGGTGAACCTCAGTGCAGTGATTAGGGCGAGGTGGCGGGAGAGCTCTTCCATTGCGCGAGCTGACAGCACGTAATTCAGAGAGATTTATTTACAAAGAAACGGTCGCTTATAGAAACCCGCTGCGGCCACACGTCCAAACGGCAGTTTGCGCATTATCGCAGATGAACTCAGGCTCAGTATCGTTTCCTGTTTTTTTCCTATCTACAGATTAAGAATGGTCTGCCAGCCACTGCGTTTACATTACATTACTGCCATTTAGCAGATCCTCTTACACAACTTTCCTGCATTTTTTAAAAACGTAGCTATATATATACTGCAGTAACTTAGGTGAAGTACCTTGCTGTGGGGTAGAGTTGCAGTGACCTACCTGTGACTTGAACCTGAAGCTGAGGTTGCAAGCCCAGGTCCCCGCCCGTTATGCTCTCCCTGTCCGCTGTGCTACACTGCCACTTCCTCTCGCTCTGCAGTCGGCCAGCTGAGCTGCGCAGTCGCTGCACTGGAGCATCACATGTCACGCGCGGCTGCAGCTGCACAGGCTGCATGCAGGCATGTGATTGGCCAGTCCCTGTTGCGTGGTGAAGTAGGGAGTTCCGCGCCAACGGAGCGAGGGCACAGGTAATAATGCACCCCTCCTCCCCGAGGTGCGGCCGGTCAGATGTGTTATTGCACCAGGAGTGCTTTTGCTGGACATGTCAGCAGAGACCCCTACTTCATTCACGTTGAATAAATTCATACTGGTGCCTAGTGCACACTTACAAGTTTACTGTTTCCACGGGATTAAGGGTGATCACATTTCAGTCAGTGGTGACAAGTTTACTGGTTCCATGGGATTAAGGGTGTTTACAGTTAAAAACAAAAACCCTATTTAACTCTATGCTGTTGCTGTCAAAGCACATTTTGTGTAATTTTGGCCTCAGTTATTGTAGTTTATGCAGTTTATGTGTGGAAAAGTACTTCCTGGGGTTTTGTCTGCACGCAGAGAAACGTTGTGATGATTGTGTCCTACGGATCACCATCAGCTGTGTAGCATAGCGGCGCCCTCATCACGTGGTGACATCATAATTACATAAACCCTGCAGCGCTCACGTGACTGTGCAAGTATCTGTCCCCTGCACTTAGACCCCACCCACATCCAGCGCGCACGTAAACACAGCGCTGCTCCCTCATTCTGCCCTGTCCCTCGTTCCACCCTGTCCCTCTCTCCCTCTCTCCCCCTCTCCCCCTCTCCCTTCTTCTCTTCTGCTGTCTGACGAGCCCATTCCATGTGAGGTCCGTCCTGTTTTTCCCATGTTGTTCAGGACTTATGGCCTCTCAGTGACCGTGTTCTAAACCGGTATACAGGCCGTCGTTCAGGTTTACTGATTAGGAAAGGCTCGCTGTGTTTTTAATTTTGGACTCAGTCTTTCAGTAACTGACATCCTTTCTCCATCTCTCCAACAATTTGAGCAACCCTGACGCTCTTTATATGAGAGCAGTGTGCATGTGTTTGTGTGTATGCGTCTGTGAATGTATGTGTGTGTGTGTGTGTGTGTGTGCATGTGTCTCTGAATGTGTGTGTGTGTGTGCATGTGTCTCTGAATGTGTGTGTGTATGTATGTGCGTGTGTGTGTGATAAGAGTGTGTGTAGGTGTGTGTGTGTGCGCATGTGTCCCTGAATGTGTGTGTGTATGTATGTGAGCGTGTGGGGGGGGGTGCAGTTTCCCAGAAGCAGTGTGTGTGTGTGTGCATGTGTCTCTGAATGTGTGTGTGTATGCATGTGCATGTGTGTGTGTGTGTGTGTGTGTAGGGGGTGCAGTTTCCCAGAAGCAGTGTGTGGTTTGAGATCACAGATTACAGAGAGCCTGTGGAGTTGGTTTTTGGTTCCCTTTCTAACTTTGTGCCACGTGTTGGGATACAAAAGCTATACATTCAGTCCATTATTATCTCTAAACTTATTAATATATTTTCCATTATTGTCATCAGAGGCTAATAGGAAATCAGGGGTCACACATAAGTGTTGCAGATAGGTGTTTACCTTCCTGTTCACTGAGCCTGAGTTTACAGTGGACTGGTTTTTATTACTGGTTTTTGGATTTTGTTTAAAACACATCTTCCATTTGAAGGCAATACATTATTGTTTTCATTGTTTATATTTCTGACAGAAACTTTCTTTCCTCCCGCATGGACTAGTCTTTGTTTTCACAAGATGATTGGGCATGGTAGATGGGACATTTCTGCCTGAAAGTGTTTTGCTGAAAATACTAATGCAATCCTGAAACCAGACTGCAAGCTCTAAGTCCCAATGCATCCATCAAATTGTGCTAGAATTCTCAGTAAACCTGTCTTGAAGCTTTCATTTTGACTGGGGAATATTTATAATAATACTGCATGTAATTGTTTAAATCACTGAAGAACAGTGATGTTTTATAATGTGTGTCTGTCTCCGCCCTGCAGGTCAGTGTGTGTAAGTGCAGGTTGCCTGTGTGTGATGTTTTATAATGTGTGTCTGTCTCCACCCTGCAGGTCAGTGTGTGTAAGTGCAGGTTGCCTGTGTGTGATGTTTTATAATGTGTGTCTGTCTCCACCCTGCAGGTCAGTGTGTGTAAGTGCAGGTTGCCTGTGTGTGATGTTTTATAATGTGCGTCTGTCTCCACCCTGCAGGTCAGTGTGTGTAAGTGTAGCCATGCTGCCCCACTCTGTGCTCCTCCTGCTGCTGTGTGTGACCCGACTGCTTACCCCCTGCCCTGCCCTGCCCTTTGAGCAGAAGGGATTCTGGGACTTTGGGATGGACAGTGACATCGGGGAGCTAATGAAGATGATGAGGGATGAAGAGGAAGGGTCTGCCGTGGAGGAACTGCCCCATCCGAAACACGAGTCCACCTGCCCCTTTGGGTGCCAGTGTCACCTGCGTGTGGTGCAGTGCTCTGACTTGAGTACGTGTGTGAGTGTGTGCATGTGTGTGTGTTTATGTGTGCGTGCGTGTGTGTGCGTGCGTGCGTGTGTGTGTGTGTCTGTGTGAGTGTGTGTGTATATATGAGTGAGTGGGTGCTTCATTGACGTTAAAAGTTAATACTGTGTAACTGAGCAGAAGTCTACCCTACAGTTCAGTGAGTACACAGTAGCTCTGCCACACCCTCCCTTCCACGTGGCTGTGTGGACTCCGAGTCAACTGGCACCACCTTAATTATATACGGGAACGCTAACGCACACTCACACACGCGGAAGCGCATGTGCACACGCTCCTGTGCACACGGACCCTCGCAGAAAAACAACTGCATACATGCATAATACCTAGATGCATACATGGGCACTCAAAAAAGACATATCTACACACAAACAGATGGACAAACTCAGGTAACGCGCACATTTGTGCACAAACACACTCGTGCAGAAAAACGTGCACGTACACACTCAAACACACACACACACACACACACACATACTCGCACGGTGAATTGCAGCAGTGAATTGCCAAGCATTCCCCAAAATTGCAGCCTTTGGAAAAAACTTCACAATTTAAACAGTTGTAAACCTCAAATAGAACTCAGGAAAACAAATGCTTATTTTTCCTCTTTGTTACAGAATGACTCATTTTAGAACTTAACTAAATCAATAAAAAGTTAATTATAATAATCATGCAATAAGTTACAGACACTGTGAACTTAAAAAACAACATATTTTTCATTAGTAAAAATAGTATTTAGTACAATTAGTACAAATAGTATTCATGGCAAACTACCTACTAGCCTACAAATAGTGTAATCTGTGTTACAATATTTTAATTATTTTGATACACTAACATAAATTCAAATATGATCTCCTGTGAATGAATGTGATTTTATAATACGTGTGCAGATTTTAAAGTGTATGACTCTATTTTCCTTTGAAACTGGTCATTTTCTGCATACTATGTATGGGATGTAAATCATATATGTCACAGTCTTAGAAGCTGGGCCATTTTCTTTGATGCAGGAGAGACTCGGATGCAGACGGTCGTGCTGTATTTATAGACAGAGAGGGCGGAGCCTGTGTTGTTAATTTGAGAGGGAGACGCAGACGTGTCATGGCTGTGTGTGTGGCACGGTCACGGGGCAGCAGGAGGCACGGGTGCGGCTGTGAATTGGGCTCCTGCTGCTCCCGCTGGAGTTCTGTGCCCAGTGCACTGACTCACTGACTCTGAACAGGCTACCCAGTCCAGCCGAATATAAGCCGGAGTGCTGTCCAATCAGAAGACATGACAACGGCAGTGACATCGTCACTGACATTGTCACGCTTACTTCAGCATGTGTAGCCTTTCTCTTATTTGTCATATATAGTATAGATAGTCAAACATCAAGTCTCACAAGCATACCAGCTTGTCTAGTAATTGCTTCATATGAAAACACAGAGGGTGACATGTCTCCCTTTCTCTCCTTAAAGCTACACGTATGTACACACATTTCTTTTGATTGATAGATTTGGCTAATTGTAACAATATTGCGATTTTGAGCATGCGATTATGAGTGTGTGTAGACATTATGTGGATTGTGAGTATGTCTTTGTGAGGGTGTGCTGACAGTATGGTGATTGTGTCTGTGCACAGACAGTGTGATGATTGTGACTGCACAGACAGTGTGTTGATTGTGACTGTGCACAGGCTGTATGGTGATTGTGACTGTGCACAGACAGTGTGGTGATTGTGAGTGTGCACAGACAGTATGGTGATTGTGAGTGTGCACAGACAGTATGGTGATTGTGACTGTGCAAAGAAGTGTGGTGATTGTGACTGTGCACAGATAGTGTGATGATTGTGACTGCACAGATAGTGTTGTGATTGTGAGTGTGCACAGATAGTGTTGTGATTGTGAGTGTGCACAGACAGTATGGTGATTGTGACTGCACAGACAGTATGGTTATTGTGACTGTGCAAAGAAGTGTGGTGATTGTGACTGTGCACAGACAGTGTGTTGATTGTGACTGCACAGACAGTATAGTGATTGTGACTGCACAGACAGTGTGGTGATTGTGACTGTGCACAGACAATATGGTGATTGTGACTGTGCACAGACAGTGTGGTGATTGTGACTGTGTGTATTCCTGTTCAGGTCTCACTGCTGTCCCGTATGATATCCCCTCCGACACCAGGCTGCTGGATCTGCAGAACAACTACATCACTGAGCTGAGAGAGAATGACTTCAAGGGACTCAGCAACCTCTATGTAAGAGACGAGAAGAGAGAGAGTGAGAGAGAGACTCCCTTCTACTCCCTTCTTCACACCCTTCTACATTCACTCAATTCAATTCAATTCAAATAAGATTTATTGGCATGACGTTTATATATATACATATTGCCAAGGCATGGGTACAACAAACAATAAACATACACTCCCCTTTGTGTTCACACATTCACACTTCCCTTTGTCCACCTAATTCCATGTCCTCCCTTGTTCAGGTCATTTCTCGCTCTCTCAATAGAGTGTTACAGTGATGATGTCTTTTTGTAGGCACTCTATTCATTGTCATTATCTCTCTCTCTCTTATTGTTTTTTTTTGCTTCTTTTTTGTTGTTGGGGGTGGGTAGGGGTGGCATTTGGGGTTTTATAAATAGGGGTTTTTAGGTAACTGGACAGTTTTTTGTTTCAATCTCTCTCTCTCTCTCTCTCTCTCTCTCTCTCTCTCTCTCTCTCTCTCTCTCTCTCTCTCTCTCTCTCTCTCTCTCTCTCTCTCTCTCTCTCTCTCTCTCTCTCTCTCTCTCTCTCTCTCTCTCTCTCTCTCTCTCTCTCTCTCTCTCTCTCTCTCTCTCTCTCTCTCTCTCTCTCACAGGCCCTGGTTCTGAGGAATAATCAGATCTCCAGGGTCCACCCCCGGGCCTTCGCCCCCCTCCAGCGTATGCAGAAGCTCTACTTCTCCCACAACCACCTGACGGCCGTGCCCAAAAACCTGCCCGCTTCCCTGGAGGAGCTGCGTATCCATGACAACCACATCCGGAAGGTCCCCGAGGGCGCCTTTGGCAACCTGAGGAACATGAACTGCATTGGTTAGGAACCTCGTCACCACTCTTAACCTCCTCTTTATATGCACAGCCCTCCAGAAGTATGGTGACAGTGATGAACTTTCTTATTTTTGCTGTAAACTAAAGGCATTTCAAAATGAATATGAGACAAAAGTACAGACAACCAGCTTTTATTTCATGCACATATGTTTTACTATATTACAGAAACAGCTGTTTGTGTTGATTCCCCTCATCATCACTCTAACTGTATGTGTCTATACTTGTCATGTCTCTAAATGAATCTCTGCTCCCAGAAGCACTCTGTCCTCCATACTCTGACCTCATCATCCTAACCTCATCATTATCCTAATCTCATCATCACAATAACCTCATCATCACCTTAACCTCATCATCACACTAACCTCATCATCACTCTAACCTCACCATCACCCTAAACTCATCATCACTCTAATCTCATCATCTCTCTGACCTCATCATCATCCTAGCCTCATCATCACTCTGACCTCATCATCACTCTGACCTCATCATCATCCTAACCTCATCATCACTCTAACCTCATCATCACTCTGACCTCATCATCACTCTGACCTCATCATCCTAACCTCATCATTATCCTAATCTCATCATCACAATAACCTCATCATCACCTTAACCTCATCATCACTCTAACCTCATCATCACTCTAACCTCACCATCACCCTAAACTCATCATCACTCTAATCTCATCATCATCCTAAACTCATCATCACTCTAACCTCATCATCATCCTAACCTCATCATCACTCTAACCTCATCATCACTCTGACCTCATCATCATCCTAATCTCATCATCACTTTAACCTCATCATCACTAGAACCTCATCTCTGATTGAGTAAAAAGGTTTAAACACCACACAGAAGTTTTTATAGTGCATGTTTTGTCTTTTGAAGAAATGGGAGGAAACCCTCTTCAGAACAGTGGCTTCGAACCTGGAGCTTTTAAAGGACTCAAGCTGAGCTACCTTCGCATCTCTGAGGCTAAACTGACTGGGGTTCCCAAAGGTACTTTGCTCACCTCCTGGGGCTAAAGGACAGTGGCTCACCCATTTATCCATTTGCTGATTCCCTCATTTATTTATTTATACATCCTCTCTCTGATGGCAACCTTCTGGTACGACATCAACATTCCCCACAACATACACACTGCCTCCACCAAGATAATTACTTGATAATTAGAACATCTGCTGTTAATGATACATTGTCTAGAAAGGTCACTTGTAAAATATAGGTGCCCATTTTTCCTCTCTTTCTGCCTCTCTCCACAGACCTCCCTGAAAGTCTGAATGAGCTTCATTTGGACCACAACCAGATTCAAGCCATAGAGCTGGAGGACTTGAGCCGCTACAGAAACCTGTACAGGCATGTCCGGGTCCAGGTGTACCGCGTACCATCATG
Source organism: Anguilla anguilla (assembly GCF_013347855.1). NCBI lineage: Eukaryota > Metazoa > Chordata > Actinopteri > Anguilliformes > Anguillidae > Anguilla > Anguilla anguilla. The sequence continues at coordinate 37,428,676 of NC_049211.1, read as the reverse complement.
ACATGCTAGAGAACCAGGGGAAATACTGTCAAGTGAACCTTAAAATGCCTGTATTAAAAAAATGCCATTTTACCAACCATGTTTTTTGCATCACCCAAGCTGAATTTTACTTCTGACAAAACCTAAAGTCTTGGTATCTGATTAACACTGCCTTCATATTCAAGGCCATGAGTTATGATTAGTCATGAATTATTCATGAATTAATAGATAAAAGGAAACAATGTTTTTTTTTTTACATCTCATGTCTTTTTGGCTTGTACTATGTGGAAAAGGTGAGTTTGGAGTTTTGATTTGTCAATGGCTGCTGTTTCAATCATTTATGTTTTACATGTCTGCATTTAGCAGACACTTCTATCCAGAATGACTTACACTGATTACATTTTCACATACAACCCATTTATGCAGCTGGATATTTACTATAGTAACTCTGGTAGACAGCCTTGCTCTGGGATACAGCAGTGGCACCCCCTCTGGGAATCCAGCCTGCAACGTGATAGGCCCACGTGATAGGCCCAGTTCCATTACATTACTTTACAGGCATTTAGCAGACGCTCCTATCCAGAGCGACTTACACAACTTCTTACATAGCATTTACGTTACACTGAAGCAATGCAGGTTAAGTACCCTGCTCAAGGGTACAACAGCAGTGTCCTGCCCAGGAATCGAACCTGTGACCTTTGGGTTAGAAGACTAGTTCCTTACCCATTATACTACACTGCTGCCTGTATAGTTCCCTGACCAAATCTTTCATGCCCATGTTTGTGTGTGTTTGTGTGCCTCAGACTGGGCCTGGGCTTTAACCATATTCGGAATATTGAAGCCGGCAGTTTGCATTACCTGCCTTACCTGAGAGAACTGCACCTGGACAACAACCGACTCAACAACGTTCCTGCAGGCCTGCCAGAAATGAAGTACCTCCAGGTGAGCTGGGTGGGGTAGCAGGTTAGATTTGGTGGCTGAGGCAGCAAGTAGGTGAGCTGGGCGGGGCTGGTGGTGAGCTGGGCAGAGCAGCTGGTGAGCTGGGTGGGGCAGTCGGTGAGCTGGGCGGGGCTGTCGGTGAGCTGGGCGGGGCTGTCGGTGAGCTGGGCAGAGCAGCTGGTGAGCTGGGTGGGGCAGTCGGTGAGCTGGGCGGGGCTGTCGGTGTGCTGGGCGGGGCAGTCAGTGAGCTGGGCGGGGCTGTCGGTGTGCTGGGTGGGGCAGTCGGTGAGCTGGGTGGGGCAGTCGGTGTGCTGGGTGGGGCAGCCGTTAACAGTTTGTCTTGTGTTCTCTGGCTCCCACTTATTGCGTCTTACCTGGCTGCAGGTGGTGTATCTCCATGCCAACAACATCAGCCGCATCGACATCAACGACTTCTGCCCCCTGGGGTTTGGCATGAAGAGGACTTTCTACAACGGCATCAGTCTCTTCTCCAACCCCATTAACTACTGGGAGGTGCAGCCCGCCACCTTCCGCTGCGTTAGCGACAGCCTCGCCATTCAGTTCGGCAACAACAGGAAGTAGAGGGAGAGAGAGAGAGAGAGAGAGAGAGAGAGAGAGAGAGAGAGAGCAGGAAAGAGTGCAAAAGACAGAAGAAAGGGAGGGAGAGCAAAAGACAGAGACAAGCGAGAGAGGAGAAACTAAATTTCCACAATTCAAGGTTTAAAAACACACGTGTCAAGCCTCACAGAGGGAGTATTGGTGATGGAGGAAGAACTAGTGTCTTGTGATTTTTTATCCATTTCTGTGAAATTTACAGAAAAACAGAAACGTGAGGAAATTGGGATGGGGCAGAGATGTTTAACTAAACAAAAATGGGAGGATGTACCAAATGCTCAATGATATGAACAATCAATCAATGATTGTGTTCTGTTATAGAGAGAAAATCATTTTGATTTGTCCAAAGAAATCAGTGGTGTACAACTTATGGTGGCTCCACCAATTATGGGGGTCATGAAACCTCACTCTCATATCACTATGGAGAACTTGTGTCCTCTCCATCCTTTAAATAACTTTTTTTAAATGATTATTTTCTTTTGGTCAATGCAGTCATACCCCGTGAAAACTGCATTTGTGATTCCCTGTTCCACCTAATCAAACTGACAACCACACACAACATTCAGAAACTTGTCATTCCAGAAAAGCATTACAGATTTATTCATTTAACAAATTCTGATGCTGTGACACTTTTTTCCCCCATAAACCTTTTAATGAATACTGTTGCTGTTGTGTTCGTTTTTGTCACTGTTGTTATAGTCTTGAAATGATCACCATTGTTATTAGAATTATAAACAGCACAATTGTTATTAATTATTTTGTTATGGCAAAATTTTGCTCATCGAGGAACTCTCATGAAAAGGAGTGCTCGAAAAAAAAGCATTTCATCACTATTACTGTCAGCTTTTCTTAAAGCATTGTGTTTTGGTGAAGCACTTTGAAAATGACTTAATTTTTTATTTTTGCAAACAAATTTATTTCAGAGAGGGGTCCGGGGTAGGGAGTGTCAGCTCCTAGCTGAAGGAATGGAATTAATAGCTAGGCTAACATCCGATGTCCTGGGACTAAGCAACAAGACTCATCTCCCAGGACTCATTTGCTTTTAAGTACTGCAGAATTGCAGAAAATAATGCCTGACTTGTGCTGTAATGAAAGTAGCAGATACATCTTTTTCATTAATTTGCTGAAAATGCTTTTCCGTTGTGGATGACTGGCTGTACGCTTTTTTATGTTGAGGATCACAGACCCTTCTGCAAACCCTGTACCCTGCCATGTTTTCAATGTTTGTCTTTTCTGTTGCATGTGAAAATAAAGATTCAGCTTCAATTCAGCAGCAGAATGAAGGGATCTGCCTGCTTGGAGAAAGACAAAACAAAACAATGAATACTCTTTGGTGAATGGAATGAGGTTAGAGGTTGTATCCCAGTCTTGATGACATCATTGGATTCCAGACCTATCTTCACACTTAATGTCATTTGTCTAATAGAAGCCAGAGCAAGGTGCTTAAGGATGTTCAGTCATACCAGCCCTCTAGTACGGGCAACATACACTCACATACACATAGAAACAATGGCCTGAGATCCCAGTGGACCATAACTGTCCTCGACCACTGTGCACTACCAAAACTACGATTTGCATTTTAAACGTTTTCAACAAATCGTTTAATATTTAGGCAAACATGAAAACAATTTGAATTTTAGACAGGTTTTTTTTTTGCGGTCACTCACTAATTTCCATACTATTCATGAAATTGTGTATTAACAAGTTTCTCGGGAGTATCCCATACATACATATATGTGAATAGTAGACCCAACACTGATCAATAATCAGTAAACTTCCAAAACTCCTTGTTCATTTAACTTTCTGAATCTCCAAAGAATATTTAAAATGTGAATGCAATGATAAATCGGTAAACAGAACAGATGACAGTTGCTTGCTGTGTGAACACCCTGGGTTTATGTTGTCATTTGGTACACTCAATTATTTTTAGGTATAAAAAAAAACAAAACGCGATTCATTGGAGATGGGTCGCTGATCACTGCCAATGCCACGAAACATTTAACTTCAACTATTGAGCCCTCTGATTATCAACAGAAACATTTATCTCACTTCTGATTATGAACATTTATTTTATTTATTAATTTTTTGAAAGCAAAACTATTTACCAGAGGTGCGTATGGGAGAAGAAAGTAACTCCTGCCATGTTTTTCTTCAATTAGTCCTACTTCCTGGCTGACGTATTGTGTTAATTCGCAAGTCCAGGTGACTGGAAAAAAATATTGGGGGGGGGGGGACTTTTACTTTCTGAACCTGGCTTTCCACCTCTGTTTTACTTTCAGCTTGAATTTATCTTTCAGAAAGGAATGTTTGAATTAATTGTAACTCGTCAGTTGAGATGTGGGCTTATCTTTGTTCACTGGAGCGTTTTTTTCAAACACAGCGCAAAAGGCTATTTCAGGAATGGCATTGTGCGGTCTTGGCAGTCGAGTCATTGTGCATGCAGGTCACAAAAGTGACCACTTCACCGCGAATTTATGTGACGCATCTTATCCCTGCGCATACATGTCTAGTCCAAGGCAAGCCTTTCCCCCATATACTTTAAAAAAGCAGGTGTAACAGATAAACAGATGAGTTAATAAGTTGGAACGATTCACGTCCTGTGCTAGACTTTAGAAAGGGGGAACTACTTTATACTTTCTGGCATTCACTTAGCACACCCTTCAATTTGCCCCTCAGTAAGATGGCGGCCGCAGGGTACTGCAACTACTTTTAGTCAGAAGCAGGAACAGCTACGTCGGGGCTTGGGTGGTGGAGTCGAAACATCTGTGTCCTTGCTACAAGAACAGACGTGTTTTGTGCAGCGAAACGATGTGATTTTTTCAGACGTGATTCAACAGTTTGGCATCAGAACGTAACGGTGAGTTTCCCGTTGGTAGCGACTGAAATGTTGCGAACGTTGAAGGAAGAAAGTGAGAGCTAACAACTGTTGGGTAACGTCAGAACATCAAACAGGTTCCCAAATACTCACAGCGACACAAAACCTTATAAATGCCATTTCAGTAGAACTAGCTAGATTGTTAGTAGACTTCATTAATTACAACATAAAGAGTTGAACACAGCACCTCGTTAGCTAGCTAGCAAGCTAAGTAATATTCAGAATCATCCTTCAAGAATGTCTAGCTAACATTAATTTGCTCTGTTGCCAAATACGTTACGTACACAGCGCCAGGTAAAGCTATAGAAAGTTAACCATCCGTAGACTAGTCATTTTCGCAACAATTTTATCTTTCGAAGAGCATAGCTTATTTTAGGACTGTATCTAAAGCTGGATGAAAAATAAGTCTGCTGACGTTACAGCTGTCTGTATTCAGCTACGCTGGGTGCTACCGCACACCAAATATTTTGTTTTCAGAAATGAGTCTTTTATTTGTTTTCTCTATCGCCTTTAATAAATTTGATGTCTTGTCTATAATGAACCGATTGAGGTTAGTTAAGCAGCCTACAACATTTAGACTTAACTGCCCGTGGTTCAGTTTCAGGACCTCCGGCATGATCACAGACCCCTAAGTTCATTGGAGTCTTAGCACGTGTTGTCAGCAGGTGCCTAGTAGGCTATCTAATTCACCTTAATATCCAAAAGGCTCAAATTCCCGCATCATCAATTGGCTTCCTTACAAAATTTACAAAATACTTTTTTATTTTATTTTATTTTTTTTACCATACCTCCATTTAAAGTTTCACAATCTATCATTATTTCCCCTATATTTTCAAAATCCCCTTAATTTGGGGAGAATCTTCCAACGTGGAAACCCTTCTCTCTTCCCTGTAATAAGAGGGAAATGGTTGCTTTCCCCGTTACGCGTGATTGCATCAAGATAAATGAGAGAGAAGTGGCGGGTGAAACAGGTGTGGGCAATTCCAGCTGAAAGCGGAATCTCTGTTGGAGGCCCGACTGGTTTTGCTCAAGGTCATTATCCATTCGTACTCCTCGTATGAAGTGCAGGAGAGATTTGATCAAATCTACATGTGCACATACTGCTTTGCAATAAATACAAATGGAGGGTGGCAGTGGTTAGGGAGTAGTTTTCGTTTTTCTGACCACTCTGTGAACTACGCTGATTCACTCCTGTAAATGAGTGCAGTTGGACACACCCCACAGTCTGCGGCTGTTGCTGGTGCTTATACAAACATCAGATGAAGATATGATTCAGCTAAATAAATAATTAAGAGCCGAGGTTGGCACAAAATCCTGAAACGGATCGGCCCTTGTTGTGGGGTGTTCGACAGAATATCATCCAGTTCACACTTTAAATCTTTGCTGGTGTATAAAGCGTCAGTTGTGTCACCAAGACAATAGGTCAGTATGCAACAAACCTTATTTTTGTGGTTGTACTTTAGGATTAATTTAGACTAAGTTGGTAGCATAGAGGTTGCTGATGGGAATTCACATGAGAGTTAGCATGATCACTCAGTGCAAACAGTGTTTATTTAAGTTGGTGTTGCAGTGTAATACACCTATCAAGTCTTCTTAACATGGCTTTAATAGGGATCCAAACGTGCAGGGAAAATTTTTAAAAAAAGGGAAAAAAGTCCAAAGGGGTTTGTATGAGGTACTTAAAGAAATGAACTTCTGAAGCAGTTATCACAGACATATCAACAAAAGAAAAAAGAAAAGTAAAAAGGGGTGATATATTAAAAAGTTGATAACGGTGGGAGGGAATTGATCGGTTATTGTGACAGGAAATGGATTTCGGCCGATTTTTTGAAGGTGACAGGACCATTGTAGTGTTTCTGATTTTGGGGCAGACAGTTCAAATGAGAAGGTCCTCTGTGTAACTGTAAATGCCTAAAGGCTAAACGAAGTCTTTAAAAAAAGCCGCATGGAGGTCATTTGAAGGTCCTGAGGAGCGGTGATGGATCTGAAAGCTGGAGCTGATGGTGGCCCGGTGAGTGTGTTTGCGATTGGGACAGGGGCGTCTGCGTTCCCCGGAGGAGGCCCGGTTTTTAGGGGTGACTGCTGTGTTCCCGCAGATGGGGCCATGACCGCGTGGGTGCGAGCGACCGGGTCCCGGGACGGCAGGCCTTGACCCCTGACCCCAAACTGGCCCTGACTCCACCCCGTCCCGCCGGACCCGGGATCGAGGTAGGAGCGCAGTGCTGCTCTGGGCTGGGATGGTATCGCACGTACGGTTCCACAGCACAGCACCGACTCAGCCACAGTGTGTGTCACTCCAGTGGGTTCGTGCTGTGCTATGACCTTCGCTAAGCTACAGTGCGTTCTTTCAGTTCCCAAATCTGCCAGTCACATCGGGTCCCCAGTGTTGACACTAAATATCCATCGTGTGGGAAATGCAACTTTTGGAAAAGCTAAGAAGAAGGCCCACTGACCGAAAGCTCAGGTTGTTTTTACACTGAAATGGGGTGACATTGTGCAAGTATTCAGTGTGCGTGGGTCTTTTAGTTATCGTTGTAATTATGTTCTATCGCACCTGAAGTCATTTGTTTTTGGATGTGCGAGTCCTTATTTTCATTTGGGGAAAATGCAGGTATCAGCATTGGTCAATATTCAGCCTGTATGTTCTCTATTTCCCCCGTTCTGTGTGTTCTTTTTAATGACCCCGCCCCTCTCTTCCTGCCCATCCCTCCGCCCACCCTCCCGCTCGCGGTCCAGCTTGGGGCGACATAGCTCAGGAGGTAAGAGCGGTTGTCTGGCAGTCGGAGGGTTGCCGGTTCGATCCCCCGCCCCTGGGCGTGTCGAAGTGTCCCTGAGCAAGACACCCAACCCCTAATTGCTCCCAACGAGCTGATTGGTACCTTGCATGACAGCCTTTCACCGTTGGCGTGTGAGTGTGTGTGAATGGGTGAATGAGAGGCATCGATTGTAAAGCGCTTTGGATGAAAGCGCTACATAAATGCTGTCCGTTTGCCATTCAGCTCCCTGCTGGGCTCTGTGTGCGGGGGCCATGCAGTTTGGGCGGGGGCTGGACTCCCGCTGTGCGCTGGTCCTGCTGGTGGGGCTGCAGCTGGCCTTCCTGCTCTACTTCTCCCTGGGCGGCTTCGGCGGCGTCGGCGGCCTGGCCGCGGTGCTGGTGCGCTCCGCCCAGCAGGAGTTTGACTACTCGCGCCCTCACGACGTCTACACCAACCTCAGCCAGCTGGGGGCGCTGCCCTCACCGGACGCCAGGGCACTGGAGTACTGCCCCCTGCTCTCCCCTCTGCTGGGTGCGTGTGTGTGTGTGTGTGTGTGTGTGTGTGCATGCGTCTGTATGTGCGTGCGTGCGCGCGCGTGTGTGTGTCTGTGTGTGCGTGCGTGCACGTGTGCGCGTGTGTCTGTGTGTGTGTGCGTGCGTGCGCGTGTGTGAGCACATTTGTCTGTGTGTGTTTCTGTGTGTGTGTATGCGTCTGTATGTGCCTGTGTCTATGTGTGCGTGTGTATACGTACTTTCCCATGACCGTGAGTGCGCACGTGTGTATGTGTACGTGTGCATGTTTTTCTGTGTGTGCATGTGATATCTGTGTGTGTGTGGTTCTGTAAGTACTGTAGTACTCCTGTAGACTGTGTGGCTGTTCATGGTGCACCTCAGCCTCTTGTTCCTTAATCTACCTGCAGTGCGATAATCACAATGACTTCTCTGGTCTGCTTGCTGAGTTTATTTTCACATGGAGTTCAAAAGAAAATTAGATTATTTCACAAGGAGAGTGTACTTTTGTGACGTTTACGTTTTGTAGTATCATTAATCAGCATTAATATAGTTTTTCTCCATTATTCGCTGTCTCCCGTCCTTGATGACCGCTACTGCTCAGTGACGTTATTCTTGCGTCCCCTGCAGTGGGTCCTGTGTCAGTGCGCCTTTCTTCGCCCCCCTCCGTGGATGAAATTCGGAAGAGGAACCCCCTGGTGTCTCCCGGGGGCCACTGCGGCCCCCGCAGCTGCGAGTCCCGCCACCACACGGCCATCATCATCCCGTACCGGGACCGGCTGGCCCACCTGCGCTCCCTGCTGTACCACCTGCACCCCTTCCTCCAGAGACAGCAGCTGCATTACGCCATCTACATCGTCCACCAGGTACCCCCCCCCCCCCTTAAAACACACAGCTCCAGCCTGGGGGGTCCACCAGGTACCCCCCCACCCCCCTTAAAACGCACAGCTCCAGCCTGGGGGGTCCACCAGGTACCCCCCCCCCCCCCCTTAAAACACACAGCTCCAGCCTGGGGGTCCACCAGGTACCCCCCCCCCCCTTAACACACACAGCTCCAGCCTGGGGGGTCCACCAGGTACCCCCCTCCCCCCCTTAAAACACACAGCTCCAGCCTGGGGGGTCCGCCAGGTACCCCTCCCCTCTGTAAAACACAGAGAGCTCCAGCCTGAGGGGGTCCACCAGGTACCCCTCCCCTCTGTAAAATACAGAGAGCTCCAGCCTGAGGGGGTCCACCAGGTACCCCTCCCCTCTGTAAAATACAGAGAGCTCCAGCCTGAGGGGGTCCACCAGGTACCCCTCCCCTCTGTAAAATACAGAGAGCTCCAGCCTGGAAGGGGCCACCAGGTGCCGCCCCCCCCCCCCCCCCCCCGTAAAACACAGAGAGCTCCTGCCTGGCTGCCTAATACCCCTTCGTACTGTGCATACCACACCTGAGTCTGATGCATACAGTTGCAAGAAAAGGTTTGTGAATCCTTTGGAATTACCTGGATTTCTGAATTCATTACTCATTAAATGTGTATGATCGCATTTGATCGTGTAAGAATGTTTCCAAGAACATATCGGCATTCATCTTTTTTTTTTCCTTATCTGTTAGTGGCTGTTTCCTTATGCAGATCACACAAACAGGATTGCGTATACAATTTTCTAACAGTCAGCATTCATCATCTCATACACCTGGGATAAACAAAACGAAGGTCTACACGTGTCATGAATTTGTAGGAAAAAAACGAACGAAAGTAAAAATAATATAGGAAAAGTTTTGTGAATGAGGCCAATTCTGTTTAAACTAATGAATACACAATAAATAGCACCTTTCATGTCTTTATTGAACACATTGCCAAAACATTCAGAGTTCAGACTGGAAACATTATGTGAACCCTTGTATTTAGTATCTGGTAGGACCTCTTCAGCAGCAATAACCTCCAACAAATGTTTCCTATAGCTGCCGATCAGACTTGTACAATGGTTAGGAGGAATTTTAGACCATTCCTCCTTACAAAACTGCTTCAGTTCATTGACATTTCTCAGATATTTTTACATGAACAGCCCTCTTCATGTCATGCTACAACATCTCAATTGGGTTAAGGTCCGGACTCTGACTAGGCCATTCCAAAACGTGAATTTTCTTCTTTTTAAAGCATTTTGTTGTTGATTTACTTGCGTGTCTTGGGTCATTGTCTTGTGGCATCACCCAACTTCTCTTAAGCTTCAGTTGACAGGCCGCTACCCTGACATTCTCTTGTAAAATATCTTGATACAATTTTGAATTCTTTGTTCCCTCAATGATTGCTCAGGATCTGAGGCAGCAAAGCAGCCCTAAAACCATTAAAACATTTTTTTAAATGTTTATTTGATAGGGACAGATACATTTAAACATAGATTATTGTCAAACAATATCCAATGCAATGTATCACAGCACTTATAGCATATGCTAATTTCCGATGCTTGTCCCTAGATGGGCTTTTCAAACACACACACATACAGCACAAAATCATATAATCATAAAATGCATACAATAAACTACTAGAGCATTATTATATACATTAAAATTGAGTAAAGATATCATAAAATTTGATGAAAACCTAGCAATTCATAATCACATATGATTACATGACTGAGTGCATTTTAAAAATTGCTTCAGTTTATACTTAAAATGCTCAAAATTATGGTTGGTTTTAAACTGCACAGGTAAAGAATTCCAGATGCTAACTCCCTTAATAGAAAAGGCTGTCTGGCCAAAATAAGTTTTTCTATATTGAACTTTACAATTCCCCACAGTTGTTCCCCACACCATGCTTCACTGTTGGGATGAGGTTTTGCTGTTGGTGAGCTGGGCTTTTCCCCTCCAAACATAGCATTGTGCGTTTCTGCTAAAAAAAAAATAAAGTTTGACTTTTGTCTCAGCGATCCATAGAACTCTGTCCCAGAAGTGTTGTGGAACATCCAGGTGGTCTTTTGCAAACTTGAGATGTGCAGCAATGTTTTTTTGAAGAGCTGTGGTTTCCTCTGTGGTATCCTCCCCATGAATACTATTCTTGTTTAGTGTTTTTTTATATAGTGGACACGTGAACAGAGATTTTAGTAAGAGTTCTGCAGGTCCTTTGCTGTTAGCCCAGGGTTCTTTTTGACCTACTTCAGCATCGCACACTGTGCTCTTGCCATGATCTCGGATGGCCAAATTCTAGGGAGAGTAGCAACAGCACAGAATTTCCTCCATTTGTAGACATTTGTAGATTTGTCTTATTGTCCATTGAGGAGCAGCCAGGCATTTATAAGTACTTTTGTAGCCTTTTCCTAGTTTATGCATTTCTACAATTCTTTTTCTAGGGTCCCCTGAAAATATTTTTGATCAGGGCATGTTTCACGTGGGCAGGTGTTTCTTGAGAAGAGCAGACTCTGTCAGTAACCAAACGTTGTGTGCCTTTTTTATAGGGCAGGGCACCTCCAACACACCTCTCCTATCTCATCTCGTTGATCGGAACACCTGACTCCAAGTAGCTTTTGGAGAAGTCATTAGCCTAGAGGTTCACATATTTTGAATGTTTAAATGGTGCATTCAGTATGGACAATAAGTGCAGTTATTTGTTTGTTATTAGTTTAAGCAGATTGTGTTTGTCTGTTATTGTGATTTGAAGATCAGAGCACATTTAGTGTGTAATTAATGGAGAAATCCTAGCAATACTAAAGGCTTCCCAAACGTTTTCTTGCAACTGTTTTTTCTTGAGAAAAAAAAAAGAATAAAGTTGTGTAAGTCGCTCTGGATAAGAGCGTCTGATAAATGCCGGTAATTTAACTGTGTTTTGGATTCAAATACTTTTCTGTGCTCTATTGATCTTGCCTGGTGCAACTGAGCCAAAGCATCAGAAGGCTGGGTTTACACTTTGTTGTTATTATTTTATGGCTCAGTAGCATGTGGAAAATTAGTTGAATCCAAAACCTGTATTTGAATCTGTATTTGAGACAGGTATGGTACATGCATGTGTTTTACATATTATTTGTACATTCCTGTATTTCTTCCATCTCTCTTCCTCCTTCCCCCCCTCATTCTCTTTCCCCCACTCCCTCCCTCCCTCCCTCTCTCTCCCTCTCTCCCCCTCTCTCTCTCTCTCCCTCTCCCCCTCCCTCTATCTCTCACTACCCCTCCCTCTCCCTCTCTCTTTCCCTCCCTCCCTCCCTCTCTCTCTGCAGGTGGGGAACTCCACTTTTAACCGGGCGAAGCTGCTGAACGTTGGGGTGCGCGAGGCTCTGAGGGACGGGGACTGGGACTGCCTGTTCCTGCACGACGTGGACCTGCTGCCGGAGAACGACCACAACACATACACCTGCCACGCCCAGTCCCCCACCCACCTGTCCGTGGCCATGGACAAGTTCCGCTACAGGTGATCTGCGTGCCGCTTGAGCCTGCTCGCTTTCTAACCACGGTCTGTTGAATTACGGGACGATGGAGCAAAGGGATTAAACGCCTATCAATGAATTTTACTATAATTTATTCTGAGTGGCAATTACCCGCTGAATTTAATTTTTTTTTAAACCCTCCTGCCCCCTAGTGGTGTGGGTGCAGCGCCCACAGAATGGGGATAAAGGAAAGATCCGCATTTTATTAAAAAATGGCGTACAAACCAGCCGCAAATCCATCATCAGCACCTTAAAGGTTATACTGACGCCTATAGTCACGCACACACACACACACACACACACACATGAGAGGGTCCCTGCTGTTATGGTGTGTATCTGCACGGGTGTGCTGCAGTCACACACACACACACACGCACACGCACACGCACACGCACACGCACACACACACACACACGAGAGGGTACCTGCTGTTATGGTGTGTATCTGCACGGGTGTGCTGCAGTCACACACACACACACACGCACACGCACACGCACACGCACACGCACACACACACACACACCAGAGGGTACCTACTGTTATGGTGTGTATCCGTACGGGTGTGCTGCAGTCAGCCGTTTTTATGCAGCAGTTTTACACTGCATTAAAAATGATATAAAATAGCAAAGCGTGGTCTTGTTTTTAACTTGGCTCCGCAAATATGGTCCCTACAGCTGTACAGCTGTTACCAGCCAGTGCTGTGAACAAATGCAAAGACTGACTAGCTAGCTGGCTAACAAGCTGACTCACAAATCTATCGGTCGTGTTAACACAGCTGTAAGAGAGTGCCACTGTTGGTTGTTGTGTACATTGAGGAACTGTACACTTCCCTTGATTGTACAGTTGTTAAAGTAGGAGTCCAGGGCAGGAGTGGTAGAAAGTGCAGATTAGCTTGTTGGGTTTGACTGGCGGTGTGCTGGCCTCTCTGCAGATTGTTATGATGCTGCTGTGTCTCTTCCTGGATATGTAGAGGGTTTTTAGGGAGGCACTGGATTTGCAGTTAGAGTGTGCAAGATGGCCGCCAGCCCTGGCCTTACCCTGCTCCTGCTGTAACCTCACCTCCCAATGCCCACAGGTTGCCATACCCGCAGTACTTCGGGGGCGTGTCCGCGGTGACACCTGACCAGTACCTGCGAATGAATGGCTTTCCCAATGAGTACTGGGGGTGGGGCGGGGAGGATGATGACATCGCTGCCAGGTGATCTTTACTGTTTTTTTTTCCTCCGCTCATTTCGGCGTGTATGCATTTGCATATATTTGTTTGCATGTGTGTGTGTGTGTGCACGCACGCGTGTTTGTGAGACCATAAGAAAATATGGGAGGATATCTGTAAGACACAAACAGGAGTGGAAAACATGACTTGGGTGGAGAACTGAAAGATAAATTGTTTCTGAAATCATTTCTTCCTGTCGTGTAACTGTAGCTGCTAAGACAGCGTCTGCCACAATCTCTATATAAACCCAGTGTCTGTTACACACCCTGTATTACTCCTCCTACACCCAGTGTCTGTTACACACCCTGTATTACTCCTCCTACACCCAGTGTCTGTTACACACCCTGTATTACTCCTCCTACACCCAGTGTCTGTTACACACCCTGTATTACTCCTCCTACACCCAGTGCCTGTTACACACCCTGTATTACTCCTCCTACACCCAGTGTCTGTTACATTCCCTGTATTACTCCTCCTAAACCCAGTGTCTGTTACACACCATGTATTACTCCTCCTAAACCCAGTGTCTGTTACACACCCTGTATTACTCCTCCTACACCCAGTGTCTGTTACACACCCTGTATTACTCCTCCTAAACCCAGTGTCTGTTACACACCCTGTATTACTCCTCCTACACCCAGTGTCTGTTACACACCATGTATTACTCCTCCTACACCCAGTGTCTGTTACACACCCTGTATTACTCCTCCTACACTCAGTGTCTGTTACACGCCCTGTATTACTCCTCCTACACCCAGTGTCTGTTACACACCCTGTATTACTCCTCCTACACCCAGTGTCTGTTACACACCCTGTATTACTCCTCCTAAACCCAGTGTCTGTTACACACCCTGTATTACTCCTCCTAAACCCAGTGTCTGTTACACACCCTGTATTACTCCTCCTACACCCAGTGTCTGTTACACACCCTGTATTACTCCTCCTACACCCAGTGTCTGTTACATACCCTGTATTACTCCTCCTAAACCCAGTGTCTGTTACACACCCGGTATAATCTCTGATCTTCTCACTGTCACCATGCTGTTCCTCTCTGGGTCCCAGCCTTCTGAAAGGTCAGTAAACCTGTAAGTGTGGAATCTTGAAGATTCCTCCTTGGGGCTTAAACTTCTTCGCTGTCAGTGTTTCGCCCTTTTAAACACTGAGGCGGAGCTCCTGTCCAGGATACTTGTCACTTTGTCAAAGTGTGGATAATGATACAGAGTGAAATCCAAATTCGGGTTTTGGAACTGGACAGGCAACACGCACCATGATAAAAGTGTAAGCCCAGACCGTAGAGCAGGAGTGTCTAGACCAGTGGTCTCCAACCCTGGTCCTGGAGAGCTACAGGGTCTGCTGGTTTTTGTTTTCACCTTAAAATCAGCACCCGATTGAGACCCAAGACACCAGGTGAGTTGAGTTAACTGTGTAATCAACTGCTCTAATTGATTTATGAAGTGCAGAGTCACTATGAAAACCAGCAGACCCTGTAGCTCTCCGGGACCAGGGTTGGAGACCACTGGTCTAGCTGCTTTAGATCCAGTAGACGTTGATGAGTTAGTGTGTGGCCTTCAGGCCTGAGGCCTGCTGTGTTTCTCCGTCCTGATTCTTCAGCACCCGTCTTCACTGCTGGGTTTTTCTGTGAATCCACCGTCTGGTTCTGTAAGACGTTGTGCAGCTGTAAAGAGCTTTGTCTGTTATTACAGCGCAAATAGATTTTTATGAAGCGGAAACTTTAAACTGCATGACCGCAAAAACTGTCATTTTTGAACTGTCCTCCTTTTTTTGGTGTTTTGCCCTCCCCCCTTCCCGCAGAGTGCGGCTCTCCGGGATGAAGATTGTTCGGCCGTCCGTAGAGGTGGGACACTACAAGATGATCAAACACCACGGAGACAAGGGCAATGAGGAGAACCCTCACAGGTAAAGGACCGAAGAGCATGCTGGGTGTTAGCCTGCAAGCGCAGGACAGGAAACCTTTTTCTGAACCGGCTGACAGCTGTAATGTTATGCATTGAAAGGAATCGCCTCAAGGGGCAAGAGTTGCACCAACTGTTTCACGCTGACACTAAGCTCTTGGGAAGCGCTGTGACTTGAGGTTGGCCAAGCAAAATGAGTTCCTCATAACTAATTTATTTTTCACTCATTCTCTCATCCTACCACCCCCACCCTCCCCGCACACACACACCTGACCCCCCTTACCCTCCACACACACACACACCACACCCCCCCACCCTCCCCTCACACACACACCTGACCCCGCCCACCCTCCCCACACACACACCTGACCCCCCCCCCCCCCCCCCCACCCTCCCCACACATACACCTGACCCCCCCCCCCCACCCTCCCCACACACACACCTGACCCCCCCCCCCCCCCCACCCTCCCCACACATACACCTGACCCCCCCCACCCTCTCCACACGCACACATCTGACCCCCCCACCCTCCCCGCTTGGGGGCAGGTTTGACTTGCTAATGAAGACCAGGAGGAGCTGGCGCACAGATGGGCTGAACTCTCTGACCTACACCCTTCTGTCCAAAGAGCTGGAGCCCCTGTACACCAACCTGTCCGTCAGCATCGGGGACGACCCCCGCAGGAAAGCCCCGCCCCTTCCGGCTAAACCTGTGTCAAAGAATTCAGGTATAACCTGATCTGCTGCTGTGTGAAGGACCGCGCCCCTGGCTAACAGACTCGTGCCCCTGGCTAACGGACCCTTGCCCCTGGCTAACGGACCCTTGCCCCTGGCTAACGGACTCGTGCTCGTGCTAACGTGCTCGTGCTAACGGGCCCGTGCCCGTAGGCTAATGGACCCGCGCCCGTAGGCTAACGGACCCGCGCCCGTAGGGTAACGTGCTCGTGCTAACGGACTCGTGCCCATGGCTAATGGACCCGCGCCCGTAGGGTAACGGACTCGTGCCCGTGGCTAATTGACCCGTGCCCGTGGCTAACGGACCCCCGATGCCTTTCAGGGGAGACCCGTGGCAAGCAGAGCCCCTCTCTGCTTAAAGGGACAGTTCACTTTCTGAGCTTTTAAAATGTTATGTCCGCTTCAGTGCTTACCTTTACAGTGGCAGGTACAGGGCATTCAGGTGTATGTGTTCTAAAGCAAAAAACATAAATAAAATATACACTACTTGGCCAAAAGTATGAGGATGCCTGACATCCAACATCTCTTCCAAAATTATCCCTATGAATATGGAGTCGGTCCACCCTTTGCTGCTGTAACAACCTCCACTCTTCTGGGAAGGCTTTATATTGGATATTGGAGCATTGCTGCAGGGATTTGCTTCCATTCAGCCAGACAAACACTAGTGAGGTTGGGCACTGATTGGGTGATTAGGCCTGGCTCTCAGTTAGCTTTCCAATTGATCCCAAAGGTGTTGGATGGGGTTGAGGTCAAGGCTCTCTGCTGGCCAATCAAGTTCTTCCACACTGTTCTCAAAAAAAAAAAAACATTTCTATAGGACCTTGCTGTATGCCTGGGGGCAGTGTCATGCTAAAACAGGAAAGGGTCTTCCCAAAACCGTTGGGGAAGCACAGAATCATCTAGAATGTGATTGCATGCTGTAACTAAGATTTGTCTTCACTGGAACTAAGGGGCCTAGCCTAAGCCATAAAACAGCCCCAGACCAAGGGGTGTCCAGGTAATTTTGGTCTTATAGTGTATATTTATATATATATTCATATGGCACATGAAAAGGCCATTGCTCTTGACCACAAGCTTCAGACCACAAATAGCCTTTAACTGCTATTGTAAAGACCGGCAGGCTGTCAGAAACTTGTCTAAACATCTAGAACATTCTTCATTGCACACGCACGCAGTTTGAGCCAATCGACGGCGTACATTAAAATGGAAATATTATTTTTTCAAACACACCCCAGAAGGTGAGCTGTCTCCCTACTCTTGCTGGTTGCCAAAGGCCCCTATGTTTGTGCCCGCAGTCTGGGATGGTATGCTGAAACAATTCCAAACTGAAAACAAAGTTTATTTTTCTAGTTTCTATATGTGCCTTTTCTCCTAGCTTTTCTAGGTCCATGTTTTTTGTGAGTGAAGATTTATTATTTTTGTCCTCCTCAGACTAGTAGTTATATTTGTATATTTTTGATTTGCCTTTTTTTTAAGGGTGTCTCTACTTAAAGCAAATTGCTGTGATTTTAAGGTATTTATTTAAAGATCAAAGTATTTATTAATTGAATATGATGATTCAAAAAATAATTACATTTAGAAATGGATCATTCAGGTTAAATCTTAAAGCTTGCGCACAGGATTCATGGAATAACTTATTGTTGATACTGGGTCTTCAAATAATGTGCTTTTGTACGTGATTTATGCGATTTTGTTATATATATCATGTGATAAAATGAACAGACTGGGACTGTATTATCTTTGCTTTTGGGCATATAGTTGATTTTGCTGTATATAGTTAGAAGTCTATTTTTTTGTTTAAGAATTTCATAAAAAGGGATTATTAAGGGTTGGTTTGATAGTGGCAGAATGAATTGTACTGCCAGCATTTTTGCACTGAGAAGCCAGATCTTGAAATGGTCAAATGATTTGCTGCCTCTTAAGAGGATAAATGTCTTGGATCATTTTATGGGTGTATATTTCTCTTATCAGCATCTCCCAGCTAATTATGGCCTCTGTTCAGAAGTCAGTTGTATTAATGTTTAGGTTTCTGTAATATATCCATATACACATATCCACGTTGCAGCGCACCGTGAACATGGTGAAACAAGAAATTATCTTTGCAATGTTGGAATGTCTTTGTCTTTTAATTTGAAGCATTCATAGAGTTGGGTGGATACTGTCTCTGTGGCAGCCAATCAGAAGCCCTGCAGTGTTGGCCATCCAGAATGTCTAATTCTGTGTGCATGTGCTTAAATTGGACATAGCTGAAACCATAGTTCATATGCAGCCTGAATCAATGTGGCTTTTCCCAGAAGAAATGCTAAGGCCTGTATATTCACAATATAGAAGTGTGAACTGAAATTCTGTTCCAAAACCTTTTATCAGAGGTGGATGGTTAGTTCAAATACTTATGAAATCGTGTTTTCCAAGTAAATAATTGCTTTTGGGGTCAGGCCTCAGACAATTTTGGTCAATATTATTTATCTGTTTAACCACTAATGGGATACAGTTGACAGTATGAATGAAGAGGATAGCAGTGGGAGGGTTTTCATTGTTAAAACTATTGTATGTCTTTTTGGTAGAAGTCATAATCACAGTTCAGTAAATGAAATTCACTCTCTTCTGCCTGTTAGATTTTCATATGTGTAATAACATACCTTTTAATTAATATTAAGGTTGGTGGACCAAAATCATCGTGGGATGTCTAAAGGTCAGGGCTATGGACACTTTTTTCTTCTTTTTTTTTACTTGAAAATACCTACACATTTCCTATTTTTACAGATGAGTTGTATCATTGTCATTAAAATATGCATACATATATATTTGCCCATTGTCGATTTCAAATTCTTGAATGTCTGAGTGCCATTGACCAACAGATTCATTTGTTTTTTTTGTCATAACTAACGTGCAACGCTAGTCATGTTTTGACCCTTTCGGCAGTTAGCCTGACTAAATTCTGTTTCTATGGGAACTGCAGTATCCATGGACACTATGAAGGAAGCCTGTCTTGCTGCAGTGATCTGCATGCGTGTGGGTGACGAGGAGCATGTGGTGCCAACCTGGCAACCGGCTGCGACAAGCGCACATGCATACTTGCAGCCTGTTGATTCGCCAGCTTTACTTTGATCAGGTAAAAATGTTTTTCCCCTTTATATTTAATTGTTTGCAATGTAGCACAATAAGCACAGTTTGAATATGGGAATTTTATGCTTCATGGTATGCATAGCTGTTTTTGTTTTTTTTACATGATGTGGCTTAAGAGGGTAAATATTAATCCTTCAAAACATGAAAAGCATCTAATTAAGAAAAATTATCTCCTTGTTATAATTCTGGGATTGCGTTTGTGGTTGGAACGAAGACCAGCATGCACATGGGGTCCCCGGGAGTTTGAGAACCACTGCTCCACGGTAACAGTTTGGTGTCAGAGTGGGATACGTAGGACCCCTTTCAAAGAACCTATGCCTGCAAGAAGACGACCGATGGAACAAGTGTCCTGGTTTGAATACCCTACAACGTGAGGGCAGACCCGGGGAATGTATCTGGTCGCCGGGATGGTACCGAGTACCTCCTCCTCCCCTGTGCCTTGCTGGTGCCATTGTGTCACCGGACTTTGAGGTCTCCGTGATCAGCGGGCTCTAGCTGAGGGCAGACCTACAGCCCGAACGGGTAGAAGACACCATGGTATCAGAGAGAGACCTGGTTCCTACCTGGCGCTTGACGACCTTTAGGTTACAAGACCAGCTCCTTGCCCATTGTACTACACTGCCGCCCACATCTCATTACACATTCACACAGCAAACAGTCGTGCAAACGTGTACTTCTGGGGGCGTGTCAGAGAACAGAGTGGGTCACGGAACCTTCTAGCAGCTTCGGTGATTGAGAAATCCCCCCGCTGGCTGCTCTCACTTCGTTATTGCAGTTTCAGCACAAACACGGCTCCTGCTGTGTACCAACAGCGTTAAATGCGTTTAAAGATATTCAAGCATACAAAGTTGTAAGGCAGGACAGTGTTAAATTCACTCTGTATTAACATATTTGTGATGTGTGGCTGTAAGAATAAATCCTCCCTCCATAAACATTAGGAGCATTTCAGGGAAAACAATTAACAGCCCACCATACGTAAGGAATTTCTGTTACGGACGGAATGAAAACGAGCAGAGGTCCAGGACTGAGCTTGGGAAACTGCATTCCTTCCATTGTCTGCACTTCATTCTTGTAGAACATTATGGTTGGGAATGCTCAGAGGCACGCCCAGGGACAGAGCTTCCACTGACACCGGTGTTGACTTCGCTGAAGCCCCTTTGTGAGCATCTGTAATATTTAACAAATTGGAACATTTCAGCTTCAATGGTAGGCAGACAGAGACAGTTAATGTTAATATGCTGCTGACCTTCTGCTTGGCAGTGTCTCGGGCATGTATGGTATTGAGGCCCATCTCGTGAAATATGTTGCAGGAGAGAGTTTCATCTGGTTAGAGTATGAAATCTGTAGTAGTAGTTGTTTGGGGCCCTTGAAGACCAGCAGGAATCTCTGTGTGTTTCTTATCTTCAGAGAAGTTCCTTTTTCCACTTTCACTGCAGCAACAGCAGCAGTGTGTTCTTGGACTGCACTCCCCCTGCCCTGCAGGTGGTGTTCCACTTTCCTTCAATGTGTATTCATCTGTGAGGGTCAGAGTTAGAGAGAGTTAAACATTATACATTTCAAATAACTCCTGTCGTTAAGCTGAGGGTCATGCGTCAGTCATAAACTGCAAATTATGATCATGCAAAGCGAGGTGTTATCGTGGAGACTCAAGCAGAAACTGAAAGTTTGCTTAAGAAATTGGCCTTTTGGCCAAATAAAAGGAGAACAGCAGTGAAATCGTCAGCCCACATTCGTTTCAGTGTCATTTTGTGTGGACATACAAAAGTCAATGGACTACAAGGAACAGGTAATCCAACAAACTCCATATTATAATATTAATATTTTTGTTATTGCCTTTATAAGAGATAACTTATCTAAAGTGTTAGCAGTGGTGGTAAAAGTACTCAAATATACTTGAGTTAATGGAAAGATACCACCATTAAATAATTACTCTAACAGAAGTACAAGTCACCTATTTAAAGAAATACTCAAATCAAGTATCTGAATTTTAATGTACTCAAGTTTTCAAAAGTATAATTTGCAAAAACATTGATCTCCTGGATCAAAGACAAAACTGACCATTATATACAACATCTAACGTGATAAAATTAACAGACTTGGACTGTATTATCTTTGCTTTTGGACATATACTTGATTTTGCTGTGTATAGTTAGAAGTCTATTTTTCAGAGAATATGTTTAAGAATTTCATAAAAAGGGATTATTAAGGGTTGGTTTGATAGTGGCAGAATGAATTGTATTGCCAGCATTTTTGCACTGAGAAGCCAGATCTTGAAATGGTCAAATGATTTGCTGCCTCTTAAGAGGATGAATGTCTTGGATCATTTTATGGGTGTGTATTTCTCTTACCAGCATCTCCCAGCTAATTCTGGCCTCTGTTCAGAAGTCAGTTGTATTAATGTTTAGGTTTCTATAATATATGCATATAAACATATCCACGTTGCAGCGCACCTTGAACATGGTGAAACAAGAAATTATCTTTGCAATGTTGGAATGTCTTTGTCTTTTAATTTGAAGCATTCATAGAGTTGGGTGGATGCACTTTCTCTATGGTGGACTCCAGCCAATCAGAAATCCCCATATCAGCTAATTCTTTAAACAGTTGTTCTCTCTCTGCTTTGTATGTTTCACATGTAAACATAACATGCTGAACAGTCTCTGGACTGCCACAATGAGATTCGCTAAACAGTGTGTTATAATTTGACAGGTGAGAGAAGTTGTGTCCAAGGCCCAGTTTGGAGATTTAATCGAATTCTCGTACCCGATTGGATTCTCGCATTGGGGCGTGTACGATGGTGACGGGCACGTGATCCATTTTGCTGTGCCAGGTAAGACTGCCAGGTAATCAGTAATGAGTAGAGTAGAGGCAATGGGCACACTTTTGAGTCACGGCACAGACGTTTTGGACATTATGTGCTGAAAATCTGGCCTGGGGGGTTAAAGCGGTAGATTGTGATTGGGACCAGGGATGGGGGACGGGGGGGGATTGCTATCACAAACTGGGGAGGGGGGTTGGTTTGGAGAGATTGCAATCGCAGAGCACCTGCCATTTAACAAAAATTGCTGCTGCCAAAAGAGCACCTTTGCTGTCTCGGGGCAGGGACATATGCTCCAGGATATGCTGGTGTCTATCTGTGCACGTGCCTGGTGATGATGGCAGTTAGAACCTTAAGTCCCTGGTGACTGTAGGTCTGAATGCTTCCCTTATTTACCAGCCAAGCACAGCCACGATTTTATCAGAAGGCAATCACCAGACAAGTTGGGTGGCAGGTAGCATATGCCGGCCGCCAAGTTACGCCTTGGCTGAGGATGCCCAATATGTAGCCTCCAGCACCAACGGAGACTGCACTTTTTAGGGTTTCCCCACAGTTTGCAGATAGGTCTACACCGCCGTTGAGTTCACTGGTTTAGTGAAATAAGTTTGGAGGTTAAATCGTCGGAACTGGCCTAACCTCTCATTTCCTTGCAGATGAGGAACCTTCATTTTGGAGTTGGATCCGTGCCAAAATCAATGAAGCGATTCCCGTTTCCGGGGATATACTAATCGGCAGGACCCAGATAAGACGGCAGCGCGTCGCCGATGTTAACGTACCCAGCGGGGCTCACGTTATGATCAGCAACCACAGTCACGCGTTCCGCCCGTCTCCCGTGGAAGAAATGCGGCGCCGTCGGGACGCGCTGCTGGGACGGGAGTTTCAGTACAATCTCATCCACCTCAACTGTGAACACTTCGCCACTTTTGTGCGGTTCGGCAAAGCCGTGTGCAACCAGGTGAGTGCATGAGTAGGAGGCTATTGCTGTCGTAGGCTATACTGGAGGACTCTAATTTAATAGTATCAATGCAGACATAATTTGCCATCTGCTTGTTAAACTTATGTCTGCACAAGAACCACACAAAAACCTAAATTGTGTTTAGCGTTTATACTGAACCATGAATTTAAGAGTGAGTGAGCTCCATTAACCCCATAATGTAATAAATGCACTACATTTCCAAACTTTTTGAACATCTCATTCCAAAACCATGGGCATTAATATGGAGTTGGACCCCGCTTTACTGCTGTTACTGCCTCCACTCTTCTGGGGAGGCTTTCCAGTAGATGTTGGAACATGGCTGCGGGGATTCAATCTCATCCAGCCACAAGAGCATTAGTGAGGTTGGGCGCTGATGTTGGGCGATAAGCCCTGGCTCACAGTTGGCATTCCAATTCATCCCAAAGGTGTTCGATGGGGTTGAGGTCAGGGCTCTGTGCGGGCCAGTCAGGTTCTTCCCCACCAATCTCAGCAAACTATTTCTATATGGACCTTGCTTTGTGCGTGGGGGTACTGTCATGCTTAAACAGGAAAGGGTCTTCCCCAAACTGTATGCTTGATTTCATGCACCTGTTAGCAATGGGTGTGGCTGAAATAGCCGAAACCACTAATTAGAAGGGGTGTCCACATACTTCTGGAAATGTAGTGTATATAAAAGGACTGAAGATGTCCCTGCCTCAATTACTGAGATGGTGAGGACCAGTAGAGTTCCACCAGTGCTAAGCATTTATTTACTGCACTTTTTGTGTTTAGTTTCCAGGAAGGACTGACGTGGAGTGCAAGGAGGCAACAGAGATGTTCCGAAGCATTTGACTCCTAATCTTGAAAAGGGCGGGAAAAGGGCGGAGTTCGATACACGTTTTCTTTTGATAATATAATGTGTGTCTTATAATAAAAATGTACATGTTCCCCCTTCTTAGGAGCTGATTAAACATGGAACAGTGTCTCAGGCCCTCACAGTTTTGTTGAGATTACATTTCATTACAGGCATTTAGCAGATGCTCTTATCCAGAGCGACTGACACAACTTTTACATAGGATTTTTACATTTTTATCCATTTACACAGCTGGATACATACTGAGGCAATGCAGGTTACGTACCTTGCTCAAGGGTACAACGGCAGTGTCCTACCCAGGAATCGAACCTATGACCTTTTGGTTACAAGCCAAGTTCCTTACCCTCTGTGCTACACTGCGGCCCAGTAGAGATCCAGTAGAGGTGTTAGCCGGGCTCTGGTCTCTCCCAGTCGGCTGTCATAGGAGGCCATGAGTAGCTAAGTCCCTGTGAGTAGGAGACTCGTTGTGGCCCCACACATTATCACCGTGCCACACGCTGCCAGGGGAGGATGGCACGGCCAGGCCTGCTCGCCATCACGCCCGGTCTTCCACCACGTCATTTAATCGGCCTGCCAAGCAGGACAGCCGCCCCAGCATAGGACATCGTTCTTTAAGACAAATACATCCTCCAATGTAGGCCTCATAAGCGGCAGCGAGGGAGACAATCCCAGGCCAACATTACCCTCACTGTGAGCACTGGGAGAAATGACTTGCTCTTTCGGTCTTCTCACAGGCATACGTTACTTTGATAACGCAGAATAGTCACCATGTCCTTATTTAAGGTCACTTGAAAACAACGGTCACCCCAATTGACCGCCACTACTTGTAATTCTTTTACAAGAATGCTCACAATATGAGTTTTCTACACAAAGCTTTCTCCAAACTTTTCTGCTGGAGTAATAGCCAACACATCTCAAGGCAAACTCATACAAACAGAAGCGTACACACACATATATACACTTTGGGGGGTGTGTCATAGAACATTCTACAGAGTGAGTCACTTAACCATAGAACCTTCTAGAACAGGGGTTCTCAAGGATTAAAATGGTTTTATATGTATATATATATATATATATCCCACACCAGCTAAATTTATTCTGTGTAACATATTTGTTTCTGATATGTGGCTGTAAGAATAAATCCTCCCTCCTTAAACATTCGGAGCATTTCAGGGAAAACAATTAACAGCCCACCATATGTAAGGAATTTCTGTTACGGACGGAATGAAAACGAGCAGAGGTCCAGAACCAAGCTTGGGAAACTGCATTCCTTCCATTGTCTGCACTTCATTCTTGTAGAACATTATGGTTGGGAATGCTCAGAGACACGCCCAGAGACAGAGCTTCCACTGACACCGGTGTTGACTTCGCTGAAGCCCCTCTGTGAGCATTTGTAATATTTAACAAATTGGAACATTTCAACTTCAATGGTAGGCAGACAGTTAATGTTAATATGCTGCTGACCTTCTGCTTGGCAGTGTCTCGGGCGTGCATGGTATTGAGGCCCATCCGGTGAAATATGTTACAGGAGAGAGTTTCATCTGGTTAGAGTAGGAAATCTGTAGCAGTAGTTGTTTGGGGCCCTTGAAGACTGATGAGCAGGATTTGTTAATATTGCTGTGGCTGGTGTTTACAATCAAAGAAGTCTCCTCATCCATCTTCAACCCTGCCCACTCACCCCAGTGTACATGACCAAGTCACAGACACGTGAACTCATTAGAGACTGTAAATTTCTCCCATCAATTACTTGGACGAGACATTACATTGTCTTTTCAGGACCATGAACCGGACATATACAAATAATCTGAAAACCGGGTCTTCCAATCAAAAACAAGGCATCTGGTAACCCTAGCTAGATAGCTAGAGGTAACGTGACTTACAGTTTCAACAGAATACAAGCCGACTTCGCATCACTTTTCATCCCCCGGCCTTGGCGAACTTCAGTCGACTTCACCGAGGAAAATACCATGGTTAACTGTAGTTCTTGAACGAGCCCTGTCGGCTTGTCGTTTTTCCTTCGCTCTATCTGCACATTATATTATATCCCGCACATTTTAGAATAACAAATGCCGGTTTAGGTGCAGGAAAAAATTCAGCCAGAGTGCGTTAAGACAGAGATTGCCAGTGCATTGTAGATATGCCTTAGCACGGTTATTTTATAACTATAACTATACCTACACCTATACCTACTTGGAGGCGTCTGCCTGCAGTAAGATGGCGTTGACAATAGAGGGCACTATAAAGCTGCACTGGAGTTTCCCTTCACAGCGGAGCGCTGCTGCACTAACCTGTCGAACTCTGAACGACCGTGTCTAAAACATTAAATAATTATAACGAAAGTCATTTGTAATACCATTTATGGCCATAAAAAGATCTCCTCTCGGATTCAACAAGTTATATCAAGATCTAGCTTCAGAAATTTGGAATATTAATCAAAGTTTCATGCCAACCTTGTCATTCAAGATGTACTTGTTAAAGAAAGTTTTTCTGTGTTGAGGAAATTTATTTTGTGTCTTATTTCAGGTTAATTGTTCGTCAAAATCATGATGCCTTGATAAGACATGATATTAAATTCCAGTGGTCGGCGCCATTTTGCTCATGTATACAGCAGCTAATACAGTAAAGAAATTATAATTGTAAATGTGTGGGGAGGGAGGTGTGGTAGGGTAGGGTAGGATTGTGCTGGGGGTATGTCTTGCAATCGGGACATAGCATCTTAAGCCAAAGGATCTATCTTTAAAGGTGGTAATATACATTTATTACGTTTATGTGTATGTATACATTTGTCATCATATGCAACGACATTGTTTTAATGAATCAGACATTCCAATGCGTTAATGAGTCCGCCCACTGATGACAACCGTGAACTTTCTGCGCGAGTAACTCATTTGATTCTTTGTCCTTTTGTGCGACTATACGCCAGACAATGGACTACGAGGATCAGGTAATGTAACTAACTCCATATTATAACATTTAGATTTTTGTTATTATCTTTATAGGAGATAACACCTAAAGTGTTTGTAAAAGTGGATATATGTTATTGTAATAGGCTATTATAATCTCGGTTGGTGCCAAATATTTAGAGTAGGTGTAGGCTATTGTATGGTCCCATTGTGTAATAGGCTATGCATTTCAAGTGCAACTACATCAACAAAATGTGATTGAGTTTGGGCAAAGATAATTTCTGAAGCAAGATATGCTGAGACTATATGACTGCCTGTATGGTTTTTTTATTTATTAAAATCTATACAGTAGTACAGGTTATATTTGTTTACAAGACCGCAGTAGAGTAACTGAAGCTATAGATGCGTTCATATTCGCAGAAAAAAAACCCAAACACAGTTTAGAGACAAATTAATTCATTTGACGTTGACTGTGATAAAATCATTGTTTATGTTGTCATTACTGAAATCTAGTATCTACACAAATAGTTTCGCTCGCCCGGCGCGCAGAGCAGGTGAACGTGCTATCCTACCAAACTTGCTCCGAAACCGGTCTGGAAGTATGTGACGGGTTTGGGAGGAGTACAAGCTAAACAAAATGTTATCATTTGGCAGGTTAGAGAAGTTGTGTCCAACGCCCAGTTTGGAGATCTAATCGAATTCTCGTATCCGATTGGATATTCACATTGGGGCGTGTACGATGATGACGGGCACGTGATCCATTTTGCTGTGGCAGGTAAGTATTGCCAGTTATTGACAATAGTGGAAACTTGTGATGATGGCAATTAGTCAGAACCTTAAGTCCATGGTGTCTGTAGGTCTAAATGCTTCCCTTATTTACCAGTCAAGCACAGCCACGATTTTATCAGAAGGCAATCACCAGACAAGTTGGGTAGCAGGCAGCCTATGCCGTCCGCTAAGTTACGCCTTGGCGGAGGATGCCCAATATGTAGCCTCCAGCACCAACGAAGCCTGCACTTTTTAGGGTTTCCCACAGTTTGCACTTTGCAGATAGGGCTACATGTATAGCTGTTGAGTTCACTGGTTTCGCGAACTGAATTTGAGGTTAAATGGTTGCAGATGGTCTGATCTAACCTCCAATTTTCTGAATTGTGCTCCTTATAGACGAGGGACGCCTGAAGAGCGTTGTCCGCGGCTACATCCAGACCGTGTTCCCGGTGTGCGGTGACCTACTGCTTGGTGAGACAAAGATAAGGCGACAGCTCGTCGCCGATGTTAACGTACCCAGCGGGTCTAATGTTATGATCACCAACAACCGTCACGCGCGTCACAAGTCTTCTGAGGAAGAAATACGGCGCCGTCGGGACGCGCTACTGGAACGGGAGCTGACGTATAAGCTCTTCACCCTGAACTGTGAACACTTCGCCACTTTTGTGCGATTCGGCCAAGCCGTGTGCAACCAGGTAAGGAGGCTATGCTGTATAGGCTATATGACTGTGCGTGGTATAGTTTGCCATTGGCTTGTTAAAATAACAACCAAATGACAAATTTTCTACACAAGTCATACTAAAAATAAATTGTGTTCAGCGTTTATACTGAACCATGAATTCCAGAGCGAGTTGGTTTCATTCCCGCATACTTTCAGAAAAAAAGATTACATGGCCTGTCTTCATACACAGTGACATGTTCAGTGTTAAGTTAACTGTTTTGGAGTACATATTGTCCCTATTTGACTCATCTACAAAGTTGAATTAACAGTGGGCATTTTACTGTGTTGGGGAACCTTTTTTAGTTTTTTATTGAGCCCTCTATGGTTGGTGAAGATCCCAATTTTCCTGCAAATGAACCCTTGAAGTAGACAGGATTCCTCTATGGTGACACAGAGGAGTTTTGTGGACCCCTTTCTTCTGAGAGTGTACAAAATGACCCTGCAGCAGTTGGCCCCATCACAATGACTGAGGTTCAGATGCACTAGTGCAAAAAAAAAGTATTTACTGCACTTTTTTGTGTCTTGTATTCAGATTCCAGGAAAGAGTAAGAATGTGGAGTGTCAGGAGGCGACGGAGGTGTTCCAAGACATTGTGTCTACTGTGTCCTGAAAAGAGCAGAAATTATCGTTTTTCATAGTATGCTGTTTTCCTTGCTGTAAAAATGTACATTTACCCCTTCTTATGTTAACAATACACAATGAAAACACTTTGGTGTCTATAGTTGTGGTTTTGTTTTGGGGGTGGGGGGGGGGGGGGGGGGGGTGGGGGCGGTCGGTCTGGGGTCAGATTTGAACATACAAAAACAGAGCTCCTCAGACATCCAAACGTCCAAAGGAATGAATTTAAAAGGGTAAGATTTAAAAAAAATGGTTCGTTTTATGAGCCAGTTTGGATTTTTAAAAATTATTATTGGTGTTTTTTGTTCTTCGAGGCAGTAAACGTGGTTTTCTCATTCCTTTGTACCTGTGTGACAGACTGAACAACCACGAAACAGATGCCATAGAGATGTCCTGATGCAAGACCTCACCCTGCAGGTCACCATTTCCCTCTCTTCAGTCTCTCTCTTTCAGCATAAATGTTCCATTTCAAAATGTAATATCACAAGCGCTCCGTTAGAATTTATTTCCTATGTATTGCGATACATCTGTTGAGTA
The DNA here is from genome assembly GCF_013347855.1 of Anguilla anguilla. NCBI lineage: Eukaryota > Metazoa > Chordata > Actinopteri > Anguilliformes > Anguillidae > Anguilla > Anguilla anguilla. The sequence continues at coordinate 37,399,433 of NC_049211.1, read as the reverse complement.
CTATTCTGTTCTGCCATTGCATCATATATTCATATGAGTGGCTATATAATTGGCCTGCTGTACATTATGCATCAAAAGGAAGCACTGGGGAAAAACACATGACCTGAAAATGTAGAGAATGAGAAATTAAGAATATCTGTCATTTGGTTCCCATTTCAAAACTGATTATTTTTAAATTTCTCAGTTTTAAGAACAGTGCAAGCTTTTTTGTTTAAACATGCAATGGAGCAATGTACAATGAGATTGCTGGCTCTAAGTCTCCCTGTGTGTGTGTCTGTTGGGCTGATATTTCAAGTATAAATTCCTTGTGAACCAATCCATTGGCCTACGTATCTACCAAAAGAGCTAAAGCATTCACATAGCTAAGCAAATGCAATATAGAATTATTAGCTTGGACAGCTATTAGACCTATTTTTCTTCTTCATAATAATAATAATAATAATAATAATAATAATAATAATAATAATATGCCCACCAACTAGCTGGCAATCAAATAAACAGATAGGTAGTGTTTTTATATTTATTTTGTGGTATTCAATAATAATTGAATACCCTAATGGTATTTAAGATCAAGTTCCATGTTCTATTCTGTATTCCTCATCTCTAACAAATGGAATTTAATGACCAATGATCAATGAACCATAGAGCGTATCACAGATGAGTAAAATCCACAGAACACCGCAAACAACTTTGCACGTTTGTCTGGAAACGTTTCCGATCATTCTCCGGATGATGCACGTATGACCATATCCCGGATGTTCCTTCATCTTTGCCGAAGAACAAAAATGGTCGCGTGTAGAGGGGTTTAGAATATTGGTAAACAGACACAAACATAGCCGCATAATGTTTTCAGAACGTTTAAAATACGGAAAAGGCAACGAAAAACTGGAAACCAGCTGAGACTGTAGGACTTCCTAGAGGTTAAGTACACAAGTGCCGAGAGTACACTAACTACATAGTTACTGTTTACGTAGCGAGCATTAGCTAGGTTAGGTAGCTAGCTGTTTCGAAATAAAAAGATTATGTGCTAAGAAGCTAGGACTTTGTTGTGCCAGATACAGTTGCGCGTTTTACACTGTCGCGGTGCATACGTTTGATACGTTTGGAGCTGATGTTTTTCCACTAGGCAGTGTTACCTTAAATTTGTTCTATTTGAGTTTATTGCAGTTTTCAGGCAACGTTAGCCAGCCAGCCAGCTAGGTAGTTTGTTATCGCGATACTGGAACCCAGTCAGGGAATAACGCCCAGGTCCTAGTTGGATTGCTGGCTAGTGCTTTCTAGCTAAAAAATAGTCAACGGCAGTTAGTGAAAGTTTAGCTGAAACCAGCTATATAATATATCCACGGCGGAAAAATCAAAACGAAGCAAGGCTGGTCTGAGGGCTGGATGCATGTACATGTAAGTATTAGCTTCATGCAGTTTTAGCTTCCATTTTACTGTTTGACTATGGCCTTGTAATTGTTGATATTCTTGTAGATAAGTTATGCGAAATTGTGCTATCCAGTGAGTAGGGTAGCTAACGGTCTAGTTGACAGTAACCATGTTTTTACAGCTAACGTTACGATTAATTTGGCTGGAGACAACTGTTAACATCCTGACTGTGATAGAATCAGACTGCTGTCTAGTCTAGCCGTCTGTCCCATTTTTACGAATTTTACTATTTTTACATACAGTACGTGTTCATGAAGTAATACAAAGCTATTTAGTAATGATTCTCTTGGTTTAGGCAATTCATATTTTGAGTGCAGTCTTGAATAATTTTATGATAGGCTCAGGTTAGGTCTTGAAAGAAAGAAAAAAAATTTTTTACCAAGAAAATGGTTCAAAAATGTATTTTTGCAATTTAAAATACTGTAAGCATTGGACTTCTGGTTATATTGTATGCATAAAACATAGGATAATTCAGCAGAATAAAGTCCACAGATTCTCTTGTTGGAAATTGCTTGTGTTTTTCCCTGTTGCAGGGGCAGTGTGGAGCTGAACGTCAGGGAAAGGACTGACACAGGCAGTCCATGAGTGCGACTGACTCTGAGGAGGGCCAGACGGGTTTCTTTGGTGCTGCGGCGTGTCCGTGCTCTCCCCCCTCACTCACACCTCTCGCGCTGGTGCAGAGTGATGACCTCACAGCAACACTCTCTCCCCCACGCCAACACCAACCCTCCCCTGCTCATCCCCCGGACCTCGTCAGCCAACCAGGGCAGGCTCCCCCCGCAGCCCGGCCCGGCAGACTCCTCCCACGGCAGCTCGGCTGGCTCCGCCCCCAGCCAGGGCATTGCCATGGGGGGCGTGGCCTCGTCCTCCTCCTCCCCTGGAGGCTCCGGCGGAGCGACTACTGCAAACAGGGGCGTGGCCACTGCCGCCGCCGCCTCGGTGTTGCCGCGGCGATGCGCGGCGGGCCGCTCTGAGCCCTGGCCGGAGGAGGCCGCGGACGGCGCGTACGGCCTGTACTCGCTGCACCGCATGTTCGAGGTGGTGGGGGCGCAGCTCACGCACCGCGACGTGCGCGTGCTCTCCTTCCTGTTCGTGGACGTGATCGACGAGTACGAGCGGGGCGGGATCCGGAGCGGGCGGGACTTCCTGCTGGCGCTGGAGCGGCAGGGGCGCTGCGACGAGACCAACTTCAGGCACGTCCTGCAGCTGCTGCGCATCATCACGCGGCACGACCTGCTGCCCTACGTCACGCTGCGCAGGAGGCTGACCGGTGAGCCCCCCGCAAACGGCTCGGCGAACGGACTTATGGTTCTGCTGTACTGAGAATCTGCTGAACGGGGTCCAGTAATATTGTGAAATTTTTTTTCAATATTAGTATATGATGGTGAACTATGGCATGTGGCCGTATGTATATTGTAAATAAAACACTATATGGCTGGGTAACAGTTCACTTAACTATTCTGTTACTAGTATCTTATTAGTCATTTTCTAGACATTTTCATAAGACGGGGAGTCCTGGCTTGGAGAATTAAGTGCAGACTTTTTGCAGACTGCTCATTTTATGCATTTATCATGTCCTGATTCAGGCTTGATGGGACCCGCCCACATAAAATACTTTGGCCATGTCAGTCATACACTGGTTAAGCTGTGCTTTGTCATATATTATGGTACATGTGATTGTATTATTCTGTACATAGGAACGGAATAATAATAGTGAGTACCTGTGTGTGTATTTTGATGTAGCTAAAGTAAAATCCAGTCTCTTGGGTACATTGTCGTAGTGTTTTTTATTTTTAGAAATGTCCTAGTGTTTAGAAGTAGGAGGACTATGCTTTGGAGGTTACAGAACAAGCAAGATAAACGGGTTTGGTTTATATTAAGATGAGCCGCTAATTTAAGTTTTTGCTTAAATTAGCTGCGCCAGAAACAAAGGTTAGGTTGGTATATACAGCGGTGTTAGGTTGGTATATACAGCAGTGTTAGGTTGGTATATACAGCGGTGTTAGGTTGGTACATACAGCAGTGTTAGGTTGGTATATACAGCGGTGTTAGGTTGGTATTTACAGCAGTGTTAGGTTGGTATACACAGCGGTGTTAGGTTGGTGTATACAGCGATGTTAGGTTGGTGTATACTGCGGTGTTAGGTTGGTGTATGCGGCAGTGTTAGGTTCGTATATACAGCGGTGTGAGGTTGATGTATACAGCGGTGTTAGGTTAGTATACACAGCGGTGTTAGGTTGGTGTATACAGCAGCGTTGGCTTGGGATATACAGTGATGTTAGATTGGTATTTATAGCAGTGTTAGGTTGGTGTATACAGCTGTGTTAGGTTGGTATATTCAGTGGTGTTAGGTTGGTATATAGTAGATTGTTAGTGCAAAAGTGCTTTTCTCCAATTTTCAAGCCAATTACTGAAATCGTGAGCCTTGTCTATTAAAACTTTGTAACTGGAGCCTTTATTTGGGGAATTGCTCAGAGCCACAAAGTACAGCCTTTTCCCAAATCATAACACTTTGGTAGCCTGCTTCTGTTGATCAAGACCATCAAAGTTAAGCTACTTATTTCCGACTCTGAATTCTTTCACATATTGGGTATTACTAGATGCACAATGCATATTTATTTTTGTATACATTCATTCAAATGTATCCAGATTCCATTTGTATGCATTTGCTTAGTTCAGCGAGCTTGCAGGGTGATAGACAGCTGGAGGCGGTATAGGAATGCAGTTGTTTCATGTGGAAGGACGTCTGCATGAGGAAATGTTAGAGGATGGCAAGGGTGGCAACATAGAGTGTACATAGGAACTGGAGAGGGTAGGAGGGGCCAGGTGGTGAAACCTAGAAAGTAGTGGGAAACGGCCTCGTGCTTCATGGCAAAAGTGATGGCAAAAGTGCTTGCTGCCCATTGAATTCAATGTAGAAATTCAAGGTGATTTAACAGCCAAAGAAAACCTCATCGGTCCATTTTTTTGTGATAATACATTAAATTATGTGCAGCAGTTTCTGAAACAATAGTTGTCTTGGGAGGATATTTATTAAAATGTGGATATTTTGTTACGTATGGCATATTTGTGCAATATGCTTTTCATATGAAATGGAGTTAGAGATAGTTCAGTCCTGGATGAGGCTGTTGGTGTGTGGAAATGGTTTTAATTATTTTGGAAAGAAAGTGAAATGGTAGAGTGGACATGTAGTGTACTGATGGTTGGGTGTGACAGTGCTGAAGGGTTTCCGTGGAGGACAGGTAGGTATATGTGCTGTTCCCTTTGAGCAGGCACCAAGCACACGGCTCCTGTAACACCAGTGCAGTATTGAGCTTTGTAGTCCTATTGTTGTAGATATCATGTAGATAATTCATGTTGTGATTTCTCTCTATCTCCGTCTCGCTCCCTCCCCCCAGTGTGTCCTGACCCCGTGGATAAGTACTTGGAGGAGACGTCGGTGCGTTATGTGTCCCCCCGGGGGTTGGGGGAGAGCAGTGGGGTCCCGCCCCACAGGAGGGCAGGCGAGGGGTGGGGTCGCACAGGTAAACATTCACCTTTTACATGTGGAGTTCCTCACATGGCACGCGCCTCCCAGCCTTCACCCCCACTGTGGAGGTGGAGAGTAGTGAGTGAGCAGTGTGGAGGTGGAAAGTAGTGAGTGAGCAGTGTGGAGGTGGACAGGAGTGAGTGAGCAGTGTGGAGGTGGAGAGGAGTGAGTGAGTGCACTGTGGAGGTGGAGAGGAGTGAGTGAGTGAGCAGTGTGGAGGTGGAGAGGTGGAGAGGTGAGTGAGTGCACAGTGGAGGTGGAGAGGAGTGAGTGAGTGAGCAGTGTGGAGGTGGAGAGGAGTGAGTGAGTGCACGGTGTGGAGGTGGAGAGGAGTGAGTGAGTGCGCAGTGTGGAGGTGGAGAGGAGTGAGTGAGTGCACAGTGTGGAGGTGGAGAGGAGTGAGTGCGCAGTGTGGAGGTGGAGAGGAGTGAGAGACCACATCCTGTCAGTGTTGGGAGTGTTTTTTGACAGTTTAATGGAAGTCCTTCATCACCATCGATACTTTCCATCCCCCACCCCCACCCGCTCACTCCTTTGTTCCTGTCTGTGTGACCCCCCCCTCCCCCCCCCAGGACCGCAGCCTGTGATCCATTGCTCCCCGTCAGGGCCTCAGGTGTGTCCCCCGCGCACCAAGCCGGCCCCCCCTCCCTCCAGCCGTAAGAGGAGGAGAGTGCACGCCACAGCGGACTGCCGGGAGAAGCAGACCTGCGGTAAGAACGGCCTCTCGCTGGGGCCCAGAGGCAGACGCTGGCGCCCGTAACGGGTGCTAGCACGGCCCGGGGTAAGGGAGGCTCCTGTCTGTGCAAGCTTGGCTTGTGGCAGTAGAAAAGAGCTCTGCAACACCAAGACTGAATGTGTGAAGAAGCTAGCTGGCAGCCCCACAGGGTAGCATGTCATTAGCCATAACCTTTGATCAGGTGTCTGTTTGGCGGCAGTGTAGTGTAATGGGTATGGATCAGGTCTTGTAACCTAAAGGTCACAGGTTCAATTCCCGGGTAAGACACTACTGTCGTTGTACCCTTGAGCAAGGTGCTTAACCTACATTGCTTCAGTATATATGGATGTAATATAAATGCTATGTAAGTCGCCCTGCTAAAATGGTAAATGGACTGCATTTATATAGCGCTTTTTTGTGCATATATATATATATGTCCAAAGCGCTTTACAATTGATGCCTCTCATTCATCCATTCACACACTCACATGCCAACGGTGAAAGGGGTTAGGTGTCTTGCTCAGGGACACTTTGACACGCCCAGGGCGGGGGATCGAACCGGCAACCCTCCGACTGTCAGACAACCGCTCTTGCCCACTGAGCTATGAGGGGGTGGGTGGCAGGCCTGCCTGCACTCTCCCAGGTCAGTCTGAATGATTCCCTTTCCTTCTGCACCCCTCCATAGCTGTGTGTTACAGGATTGGTTTTAACATTCTGTTTCTCGTCCGTAAAGCGCTGAGTGGTTCAGGGTCTAAAAACGCCCCTGATAGGCGTTTAAAATGCAAACCCCCCCCCCCAGACCTCCCCAGGTCTCTGCCTGGGACAGGCGTGCTTACTGTTCCGAGAGTCGAAACAAAGCTCTGTGAAGCTGCTCTGCTGCATGTATCCGGAACAAGCTTCCAGAAGATCTGAGACTTGCCCCAGGAGCTAAAATCTTACCCGTTTGCCTATGGTTTTCATTAAATATTGCGGAACCTGCACTGTGAACCTTATTTTTTTCTCCTTTTCTTGAACTGGTTTTTTAACTTTACACCCCTTTCCCATCCCCCTGTATTGTCCTTCCCTCCCTCTCCCGTCCATCCTCTCTCCTTCCCTCCTATCCTCTCTCCCTTCTTTCCTGCCTCCGTCCCTCTCCCGTCCGTCCGTCGTTCCCGCAGATATCCGACTCCGAGTCCGGGCAGAGTACTGCCAGCACGAGTCTGCGCTGCAGGGCAACGTCTTCTCCAACAAGCAGGAGGCGCTGGAGAGGCAGTTTGAGCGCTTCAACCAGGCCAACACCATCCTCAAGTCCCGGGACCTGGGCTCCATCATCTGCGACATCAAGTTCTCCGAGCTGACCTACCTGGACGCCTTCTGGCGCGACTACATCAACGGCTCCCTGCTGGAGGCGCTGAAGGGCGTCTTCATCACCGACTCGCTCAAGCAGGCCGTGGGCCACGAGGCCATCAAGCTGCTGGTCAACGTGGACGAGGAGGACTACCAGGCCGGGAGGCGCAAGCTGCTCCGCAACCTGGTGACAGCAGGGGGCGCTGCGGGTAGCCGAGAGGCCGCGTCGTAACCTGGAAGACAGCAGGGGGCGCTGGAGGTAGCAGAGAGGTTGCGTCGTCACCTGGAAGACAGCAGGGGGCGCTGGTGGTAGCAGAGAGGTTGCGTCGTCACCTGGAAGACAGCAGGGGGCGCTGGAGGTAGCAGAGAGGTTGCGTCGTAACCTGGAGACAGCAGGGGGCGCTGTTGGTAGCCGACAGACCGCGTCGTAACCTGGAGACAGCAGGGGGCGCCAGAGAGTACGGCTGTGGTGCTGCTTTGTCCTTGTAGCCGTGGAGAAGCCCAGGGTGGGCCGGGGTCCTCAGAGCCCATCGGGGGCGAGGATCAGAGATAAAAAAAAAAAAAGTGGGGGGGGGGGGGGGTCAGCTTGTGGAAAGTAATTGTGAAGTGAGGCTTCATGAATCCCAAAATGGGTGGAGTCATCATGTGTTGCCAGTGGATGGTTTGAACTAATGGTCTTTTATTTATTTATTTTTGCTACAGAGAGCAAAGTATTTTGGTAGGTTCATACGAGCTCATGATTGACAGCACAATGGTTAGCTCCGGCAATTAAGGGGTTTGATGAATCCCTCCTGTGCCGGCACGCGTCCTCTGAGGTGCGGAGGATGTTATTGGGAGGAGAGCGGGCTGTGTCTTTGGGGCGGTGACAGTAGCGGACCCCGGCAGTAGGTGCGTCACAAAAAGAACGACAAGGCTGTGATGTCATGAAGCTCTGGCCGGGGCTCTTGTGACCTCAGACTGCTCTTTTCAACTCCCGAATCGGTAGGGCAAACCACAGAAATCATTTCCGGGTGGAAAGGTTGCTTCCTGTTCTTATTGGTTGACATTCAACACAATGGTGAGAGGCTAAGCTGTTGTGATTGTAAATTACATTTTTTAATGTAAATTTCCTTCAAATGCTATTTAGCATTGTGGAGATGTTTAACAGTATATTCTCTTCAGATTTTTTGCTTTAGGGTCGTCTTCGTGGTCTGTGGAACAGTAAAGTGGTGCTTACTGTAAATACATTCATTTTCAAAACACCCCCACGTACAGTAAAATCTCACAAGCTTATGTTAAATGTTAAAATGGATCTGCTGTCATTCTGTATGAGACTGTGTGGTGTCTTCTGATTCCTATGAAGATGATGCCATGCTAAGACTGCTGCTTGTCTTCTCGAGGCTCTGTTCTGGTGTGCGGACGGGCCCTGCAGTCTGGGATCAAACCCCGGCCGTGTCGGTGCTGACTGTGGCCTGGGGTCCCGCAGGGTGACGCGTAGTTGGCGGTAGCATGACCCAGGGTAAACTGGCAGCACTAAGTAACGGCAGGTTATCGTTTCAGTACTTGGCAAACAAGCAAGTATACTCATCTTAGAAGTGATAGCTAGTTTGCTAGCTCACATGTTACTGATTGACAAGCATGGATGCTGTCATCTTAAAACTGAATATCAGTAGTCTGCCACCCTACTGTCATTGCTGTTACTTAGCATGTAGTTAACCTGATTATTGATAACTTATAAACAGCAGTTGAAATTCTAGTTGACAAGTTGTTGTTTTCCAAGTGACTCACAGTAAGCCCCAGGGGGCAGCTGTCCTTGCAAGGAATTGCAGTCATACGATCCAGTACATGGTCATAGTCCCTCTCCTGTGAAAAAGAAACTGCTGATCCCTTCCTGTCTTGTGACGTCTGGGAGGTGGTGTCCTTCCTGCAGGATTTGAAGGCCTTCCTCTCACTGTTGCTCGGGTAGCAGTTATGACATCACAGCGGCTATCTGACTGCAGTGATCTCTGGGAGGTGGTGTCCTTCCTGCAGGATTTGAAGGCCTTCCTGTCACTGTTGCTCGGGTAGCAGTTATGACATCACAGCGGCTATCTGACTGCAGTGACCTCTGGGAGGTGGTGTCCTTCCTGCAGGATTTGAAGGCCTTCTTGTCACTGTTGCTCGGTTAGCAGTTATGACATCACAGTGGCTATCTGACTGCAGTGTGTTGATTAGTGCTCCGGATTATCTGGCTGGCTACATGCGCAAACCTGTAATACTTTATGGCAGGAGCTTTTTTCATTTCAAGGATTTTACAGAATAATCTTGTCAGCCCTCTCTTACTCAGAGTGGAGGTAAAAGGGATACATTTGGTTTTGCAGTCCTGTGTAGGCCTGCCCTGGAATATTGTGCTGCTCAAATAATTTTTGACTGTTGATTTGCCCATACACATCCATCATTTTTTTCCTAGTTTCTTATTTCGCTTCCCATTTCCAAGGACATGATTTGAGAAAGCACAGTCATTTTGATTTGATGGTGAACTGGTGAAACCTTTGCGTTTTCTTGCTTTTCTAAAACTGACCATTTTCGCTGCAATTAGTGTTACAGAACAGAGGAGGCATGTTGCATGTTTGGTTTTTTTTTTAGACTGAATGTTTCAGGACTACGTGAAAAAGAACCACTCTGTGTGGAACAAAGAACTGCCAAATACTCCAATGACAGCTTTATTCCAAAAATGTGGTGCTCTTCTCCTGGCACTATGATGGTGAAACGTGGGCTCGGGCACCAGGAGGGGATAGGCAAGTGTGTGAGCAGAGCAGCGTATGAGAAATGCGTCTCCACCAGGGGGCGCTCTTCACCTGTTTTTGTGTGTGGATGAGGAAGAGTGAAGCTGAGCTTTGCTGTTTTGGGTGGTGACAGGAAACAGTGAGCCTCAGCTGTGTTCCCATTTTTCTGTCTCTCACACACACACTATCTCATGCATAAACACTAATGTTCACTCACACATTTTCTTTCACATACACACAAACTCAGTCTTGCACTCACGCTTTCACAAGCTCATTCTCTCACACACACACATATACTCTCACACACACTCACTCACACGCGCGCGCACACACACATACTCTCTCATTCTCAAACTTGTACACAGTGTTTTTTTAAACTGCGGTGCTGTGGCCATGTGCTCCTTTTGTCCTGCAGTCCTCTCCCATTTGTAACTAAGTAATCGCAGCCTGTTGGTCAATTTCAGAAGGGGTGCGCATTTGTCTTTGTTTTGCAGGTGTGTGTTTATGTGTCTGTGTGTGGGAAAGAGGCTGAGGATCCATGCTGAAGTCCTCACGCTGTTCCACTGCTCTGTCCCGTTTCAGTTTCCTCTCTGAAATCAGCAGTGCCACTGACCCGAGCGTGTGTTTCCGCCTGCTCAGCTGGTGTGTACAGCATTGCATTGTGGGAACACGAGTCGTTCAGGGTTGCGTGAGAAGGGTTACACTGGCTTGGCTGGGTGATGCTTTGGTGTTCTGGTTATGCATCGGTTTACTTTGGATTTCTGGTATCAATGGCAGTTGCCAGCACAGAGCCAAGGAGAAACTAGCGAGAGGTGCTTCCAAGTCTAAAAGAAAAGAGTCAAAAAGAAAGTACAATCATAATGATAGGGAATCCTTTTCTACAGACCCGAGGCGCAGTAAGAAGAGGCTCAATCACAGATAAACTTGGCAAGTTCCTGTTTTCCTAATGGAATATGATGACAAAAAAGTTGCTAAAACTGGTATCTATTATATAGGCTTTTTAAAAATTATAAATAAGAGTGTGAGTGTGTGCTGTATATGCTAATTAACCCAGTCTGTGAAGTATACAGTACTTATGAGACTGTGAAATGTGTGGTACGAACAGCTGTACTCCAGACTTCTACCTGTTGTCTCCATAACTGTAGATCTAAAGGATGATCCTCTTACATATTTTGTAAATATATATTTTTTTCCTCCGTAGACAAGGTCACGTGGAGGGATGTGGGGAAAGGTGGTTATGAGGCTGTAAACACACACATTCCTCTTGATACTAAAGAGGGGAGAGCACTTTATTTCAACTCCAGTCCTGCCCACGACTCAAACTGCATCATAGCATCACCTTCAAAGATACTTGCCTTACCACTTATACATTTACAATTTTTTTTTTAAATATATAATTTTTAATGGTTTTGACTGAGAGAGATTGTGTATTTCAGTGTGATTATTTCTACGTGTATAATAGTAGGTGCATTGAATGTCGATACAAAAAAGAAAAAAAAAACATGTATTGTCTAAGAAAATTAATAAAAATGTTGGACAATCGAGTTCCTGACTGAGGCTGAAACTGATTGTTTGTAGCTTTCCTCGCTACAGCTGTTGGCTAACGTGTGGCTCTCTGGAACCCCAAAGCTTTCCTCCCTGCAGCTGTTGTGTGATTTATCCAATCAGTGGAACCCTATGGGAGTGGACAGACAGATGGACAACCAGCTTTATTCTGGAGCAATACCGCCGCCTAGTGGCCAGAGTTTGGCACTAAAATCTTGTGTGAATTTTTTGAGCTGCTTGGACGTACCGGTATAGCGGAAGTCACGCTGTAAGGCATTTCCGGTACACAGCTACATGCTATGCTGGCGTATGCAATCATAGACGGCAACAGCGACAGTTTCACATAAGCAAATAGAACTTCGAATCGTCCTCAACCGCAAAATTACAGTGCTCCACATCATCAGCAAAGGATCGATGCAGCTTTTCAATTACTTCATAAAACATCTTCTATTACAAGCGAACGGTCAGATTATTGTGTACCAAACCGGGAAACCGAGTTTTATTGAAACTTCAACAACGGTCGAATTCTGGAAACCGCCACTCAAGTTTTCATGCTTGGACGTGACAACCGTGTCAGGAACTTTTTTAAAATGGTAAATGGACTGCATTTATATAGTGCTTTTATCCAAAGCGCTTTACATCTCATTCACCAGAGCAGTTAGGGGTTAGGTCTTGTTCAGGGACACTTCGACAGGCCCAGGGCGGGGATTGAACCGGCAACCCTCCGACTACCAGACAACCGCTCTTACCTGCTGAGCTATGTCGCCCCTATTATTTAAGCACATAACGGCGTAGAAATTCAAGTTGGCGAGGGCCTGGGGTGTCATCCGTCCGGATGAAAGGGAACCCCGCCACTGGGCTCCAATCACCATCCCCCCAAAGTTCGTGCCCCCAATCAGCAATCTCGCCAGCAACTTGCAGCACTTGTGTCAAGCTGCAAAAGGGTAAGCAATCCTGACATCAGTCTATGGTTTGCTAATTTGCGCACTTATTGAATACAGCCTTAAAAAATCTGATTGGCTGTACTAGACTCAGTGCGGGAAAAAAAACCTATTTGTGAATCCAATGACAGGCGCTGTGACAAATGTGAACCAGCTGCATTTATTTCTGAGACAATAATACCCCATATACTGCAAGTAGAAACATCAATGTCATACTTGTGTGTTCACTGCAGTTTGACCTTCCTGGTCCTGCAGAGCCTCTGAAACAGACACCTGCAGGTGGCGCCGATGAGTACTAGGAGAGCAGTGGCGGAGCCCAGCAGCAAGGCCAGCACGTCCAGGTTGTGGTAGGCGTACCAGGGCATCCTGTAAGACTCGGTGCGCAGGTGCGCCGCCCCCCCGTGCCTCATGACAAACTCCATCCAGAAGAGGGCGCTGTCCAGAGGTTCGAGGGGCCGGTCGTGGTGCAGCCGGGACAGCCTGCGCATGTTCTCCCTGTAGGGCTTCTGCTCGTCCAGGACGTCCCGCAGAGCCTGGGTCAGAGAGTCCACCTCCAGCACCGTCACGTCCAGCACGATGCCCGCGCCCCGCGCATCCACGCGCACCATGTTGTCCTTCTGGTCGAAGATGAGCGGGAGGCCTAGCACGGGCACGCCGTGGTAGATGGCCTCGTACAGGCCGTTGGTGCCCCCGTGCGTGACGAAGGCGCGGGTCTTGGGGTGGCCCAGCAGGTCGTTTTGGGGAAGCCAGTCCAGCAGCAGGGTGTTGTTGCCCAGGGTGGATGGCCTCGCCCCCAGGTGCCTCCACACCACCTTCTGAGGCAGGCGGGCGAAGGCCGAGGCGATGACCTCCGAAATGTGGGGCTGAAGGCCCCCGAGCAGGGTGCCCAGGGACATGAGCACCACCCCGTGCTCCCCGGAGCTTTGCACAAACTCCTCCAGCTCAGGGGGGAGGGGCTGGGCGGGGCGGCACTGGAACCCACCCATGTACACCACGTTGGGCATGGTGGGGCGCGGGAACTCGAAGACAAAATCCACCCTCATCAGCCACAGGTCGGCGCTCTGGATGAGCTCGTACACGTTGGTGTTGCCGCCCAGGAACTCATCGCACACGCCCTGGTAGTGCGGTCTGGCGACCACAAGGTCCAAGTAAACCCCAATCCCGAAATGCAGCAGGTTCTTGAGCTTGTTGGCGAAGCTCATGCAGTCGGAGACCTGGGAGCCGATGGTGGGGACGTAGGAGAGGGGCGAGGGCGCGATGGCGAAGTGCCCGTCGCCGTTGGTGATCCAGCGGACGTTAAACACCATGGGCAGCCCCAGGTAACGTCCCAGCACCACCCCGCCCGCGAAGCCGGGGTCAGTGAGCATGAGGTCAAACCGCGCCCTCTTCAGCTCCTCCACCAGGGTGGAGTTCTCCAGGACGAGGCGCACCATCTGGGCGCTGGAGCGGTGGGCCTCCGAGAGCATGGACATGAGCTCCCTCTGCAGGCCGAGGAAGGACAGCACGGACCCCCGCCGCAGGTCCAGGTTCCTCTGCAGGAAGTAGGCCATGTACTCGGGGTTCTCCAGGTTGATGGCTTGCTGGAGGGGCACGGTGACGGAGGAGAAGTGGGCGGAGTTTTCGGGGATGTACCAGCTGGTGGAGGAGCGCACCACAGTCAGGACGTGTCCCCTTCTGTGCAGCTCCCGCAGGAGCACGTCCATGTTCAGCCAATGGCTGCCGTCCACCGGGTACACCAGGATCCGCCCAGCATGAGACTCCTCCCCACAGAGCGCACACAGGCCAATCAGCAGGAGGACCAAACCATCAGGTCGGGAAGGATGGGGGAAGATGGCACCAGCCTGCGCCATCACAACTCTGAAGCAGAGGGAGGAAAGTGGAGGAAGACGCAAGGTAAATGTAAGAATTTGCAATTCAACGTGACACAGTTCAGGCAGGTACCCCCGGTAGAGCACAGCGAGTACCTAGATGTTACGATCAGCCCCTGACCAGTGGATTTGAATTCCGCATGCGGTTCAAGAAGACCAACGGATTATGGTCTGTGTATACTAGAACCGGGCATGAAGAGGAGCCAACATAAACCTCAAAGTGTTGGACAGCGAGAACCAGGGCGAGTGCCGCCTCCTCCACGGTTGAGTATGCATGCTGCTGCGGACTAAACTTCTTAGAGAAGTAGCAGACAGGATGTTCAACGCCATTAGAAGCAACCTGGAGAAGAACAGCACCTGCCCCAAAATCACTTGCATCCACAGCAAGACGGAAAGGATTCGAGAAGTCAGTAGCCACTAATACTGGGGCACTAACTAGCAGAGCTTTGGCATTCTCAAATGCATGCTGGCTGGAGTCAGACCAGTGGAAATTAACCTTGGGGCTAATGAGATCGGTCGAAGGGGCGACGACAAGAGAAGTTCTTACAGAAATTCCTGTAATATCCAGCCATACCTAAGAATCGCCATACCTCTCGGCAGTTGGTTGGTACAGGAAACTGACAAATAGCCTCAACCTTTGCTCCTACGGGACGCACTTGCCCCCTGCCAATGACCTAAGTAGGTTACAGTAGCTCAACCAAACTCACACTTGGCAAGGTTAATGGTAAGGTTAGCAGCCAACAGACGGTCAAAAAGCTCCCGTATATGACCCAAATGCATGGACCACGAGGAGCTAAAAACCACCACATCATCCAGATATGCCTCACAGTTGGAAAGACCAGACAAAACGTAGTTAATAAGACGTTGAGAGGTTGCAGGCGCATTTCTCATGCCAAATGGCATTACCTTGTACTGGAGGAAAGAGTCCGGCGTAACAAATGCAGATATCTCCCTAGCGCGAGCGGACAATGGACCCTGCCAGTAGCCTTTCAGAAGGTCAAATTTACTGACAAATCTGGCAGATCCCACCCTATCGACACAATCGTCCATTCGCGGTAGGGGATAGCAATCCGGTTTAGGGACAGAATTAATCCTTCGATAATCTGTACAGAAACGATACAATCCATCCGGTTTGTTGACTAACAAACATGGAGAACTCCATGGACTTGAGCTCGGTTCAGCAATATCATGTGACAACATATAATCAACCTCCTTTTGCAAGAGCTCACGCTTCAAGGGGTTGACCCGATAAGCATGTTGCTTAATGGGGAGTGCAGAACCTACATCGATGTCATGCTCCATGACAGATGTACAGCTGGGCACATCAGGAAAAAGAGAAGGGTAAGACTGAACTAGAGCGACAATGTCAGCCTTCTCAGCACCTGACAGGTGAGGGAGATGATCAGGAAAAGAGGAAAACATTCTCAGAACATACTCAGAATTCTGTAAGCGACCCTCTATCACACACCGAGATGGAGCAGTCACACCCTCCTCGTTCTCCTCCAAGAGTGAGGTCAATGCAACATTCCTACCCTGGGAATGAACAGTCACATCCCCAACACTCCTCTCCAGGAGTGGAGATGAGGCAACAGTCAGCCCTGGGAAGGTGCAGGAAGGCGAAGGTAAATGTGGGAGCACAGCGGAGAGTGATACAGGTGTAAACACCTCACAGCTAGACCAATGAGGGTTTGTAGCTGGAGGGGAAGGCACCACGTGTTTTTCCCTTGGCTGGTGTGAGTTAAAATCATAGATGTTACTTATTTATCCTCTGTTCGTAAGAACAGGGCACAATTATACTTAAGAATGCACTGGATCCGTCGCCACGGGTTAGATATGAATGCGCTGCTTCATATCCCGCTTAAGACTGGCCTGAAACGGACCAGTAACATTCTTGTTACTCTCCGTTCGCAAACGGGGCTATGTTGTCATCAGAGATATATCTGATCTGTCGCCGGACTGTCAGTATTCCAATGGGAGCATCAGAATACTCACAAATCAGCGGAACAACACATCAAATAGGCTATATCCATGACCACAGCAAATAAGCGTAACAGTTACTATGGTTTACTCTCGTAATGATCTGACTCCAAATTAAATTATAATTAAAAATTTGGTTTTAACTATACGTGGAGCTTGGAGTGGTTACACTCAACTCTATCTTGTGCCATCATTCCTCAATATATGCTCCCGGGATTAGCACTATTGCTAAATCTCAGTTCGGTGAAGCCTACAGAGGGGTAGGAGGCTGACCACCATAATACATGCATTCCTTTTTGCATAGACAGTTATGAGCCCAGGACAGTGTGCATTTATCGGGCTCCTTAAGGCGAATTTGACAAGAACCAACGTATAATGCCCTCTTAAGCCAAAACTCCAGAACCAATACAACACCAATCCCATTAGCGGGCAGATCGTGGTCGCCTATCTAACTTGAGGACCTCACTAAAGACTTCTGCTGTACTAGACCCCTGATCAGTAGGTCCTAGTCAGAATTGTCCCCCTGAGTATTTAATAGGAATTTCGGCTGAAAAGAATATTAAATGGTTTAGAGTCATGAAGACCACGCAAGTTAAAAATAAGAATTTATTAACAGGCAGGTAGGTCATTAGCTTAGAATTCACAATCAATTATAAAATACGAAACTTCTAGAACATATAGGCTATACAGAGTAAAAAGTTCTTACCCAGCCTGTTCAGCTACACACGGAACACATAGTATGCGCAGTGTGGAAAGTCTATTACGATCTTCCCTGTTCAGCTACGCACAGAACACAGAGTATGTGCAGTGTGGGAAGTCGATTACGATCTTCCTCGACCGGATTGTCTCCCTGCCTTTTAAGCCAAATCCCGCGTTTTATCTAGGCAGCATTGCCATAAATTAACCTGGACGAATGATAAAATCTGGAATTTAGGCCCCCACCACTTGGAGGCTGTTGTCAAAACAATTGGTGGGGAGATTGGAAAAAGGAGATGATTACCAGAGAGGACATTCCATTGTGATGGTTTTTCCCTGAGTTGAGAAACTATGTTTTATTACATTTTATTTGGTATGAAACATATTTCATTCAATTTATGAATTTCCCTGGATACGTCCATACCAAACATGTCAAGGGGATGTAATATTATGGTGCAGTTGTCATGAAAATACCCTTT
The DNA here is from genome assembly GCF_013347855.1 of Anguilla anguilla. NCBI lineage: Eukaryota > Metazoa > Chordata > Actinopteri > Anguilliformes > Anguillidae > Anguilla > Anguilla anguilla. The sequence goes on along the minus strand of NC_049211.1, from coordinate 37,382,183 downwards.
TGTTGAACCGTTTTACATGCAATCCATATTATTAATACATAAGGCATAATACAGCAATATAATGAAAACATGTGCATGGTTTGTAAGGTTCTACGGGATTTGTGAATACGATAAACAGATGGTTTAGAGTCCAGATCCAGAAAAGAAATAAAAAGTGTAATGACAGAAGGGCCCACATAAGGGCACTGTGGTACTTGTCAAGAGTAGTTGCCCCACCATTTTGCCAGAGGCCTGATGATCTTTTCACCCTTAATGGCATCAAAAAACACACCCACAACCATAGACAAAGAGACTAGTTCCCCTTATCTTAAGCCGCGTTTCCACCAAAAGTACCCGGAACTTTTAGTCCCAGGAACTACTTTTCAAGGAACTAAAAGGTTCCTTCAGCCCATTGTTGTCTGCGTTTCCACTGCGGTCTAAAGTCCCGTGAAGATTAGGCAAATTAGCCCACTGACGTATGAAAAAGCGACGTTGTCGTCGGTCCATCTGTTCTATGATTTCTTCTGTAACCCCATACTACCACCGAAGTAGCCTACATTATTTTCTAATAACCGGGACAGCCCGGAGGGGTTTATTCCACTTATATACAACGGGTTACCAACAATGACTATATATGGTTACTTTTGTATTTATTGATTTTTATCGATTTAATCACCTTAAATTGAAATATTCTTCCGCAGCCGTTTTGCTTGACAACGGTAAAATATGCCCAAACTGTCATTGGTAGTTGAACTTGGACCGTTGTTATGCAACAAATAGGATATAACAGGCTAATAGTCAGATTGTAACTGTTTTATATATCCTCTCAAACACATTCATTATGTTTTTATGCGAACATTCACTTTCATGTCTTGACATCCGAAGCGACAGAATGCATTCACATTTCCAATATAACTGGCAACAACAGCCAGTAAACAATTTGCTGTTTGATTACTTTCTCCTCATCAATTCCATATAGGCTAATCGCAAAATTACAAGAATAGAACGAAAACTCGGACTTTAAATTAAAAATTAGCAGTGGTACAGCCACCGTTTGCTTTCCTTCAGTTCAAGTTACTGCTAGCCGAGCAGCAAAGTGTGCCCTCCAAATGCGAACCATGCACCATAAATTAGTCCATAGTCTTCCTGGTCTTTTTGTGGAATCGAAAAATGGCAGAGTAAAATTACGGCAGTCTGAAAAAGCAAAAGGGACGATTACTAGAATTAACCTGTTATTTTACCCTGACAAAAAGTGCGGATGGTGATTTCCAGTTTGCTTTTACTGTATCACCAATGTGAATTACGCAGAACTACCGCATACCTCACATAACTGTATCAAACGTTTTGAGTCAATTACAACGGGCTAACAAAGAAAATCTGGAAGAAAATATTCAGCAACCGAATTAATCCATTTGAATGTTTTGGTACGTAATATGCTGTCCCAGCACGAATGCTTAGCATTTTATAAAATGAATACTAAAGCAAGAAAAGAACAGAAGAGCACATGTTATAATTCCAAGATGTTGGCAGGCTATAACCAAAACTAGGCTACTGCGCCGCATAACATACAAGTTTGATTTGAAGTTATTATGAAAATAAATCGGTTTGCGGCTGCAGATTTTTAAACATGGCGGTTGAAATAAAACACTGCAAGTAGTCGACCAATCAGAAATTTTCAGCGCTTGCGCCCCACCCCAAAGGTTCCAGTACTTTTGGAAAGTACTACCCCCCGAGCAGGGACGTTTTTGGGGGTAAAATAACACACAACCATAGACAACTAGTTCAGTTCCCCTTATCTCAGTCTTGTCCAGAGGGTAACATTCCAGAGAGCCAATGGCCTGCTCATCCAGAGGAAGTCCGAGTAAACTATTGTTTTATCACACGGCTCTCGGGTCCTTTGAAGCACAGGATGAGTCCCAGCCCCCAGGCTCGTTCAAATGCCAGCCTTTTCTGGGTCCCGGTTTGACTCCCGTCTACACAGGCTTTGCAGTAGGCCCCCTCACATGGTACGGCTTTAACATGTTGATGTGACACAGTTGCGTAGGCCGTCGCCTATCGGGTGATGATAACAGTCACGTTCAGATACCCTACGTTCCACCACGTATGGACCACTATACCGTGCCTGCAGAGCAGAACCAGCAATGGGCAGCAGAACCAACACCTCATCACCGGGGTCGAACTTGGAGGGCACTGGGACCTGGGCTTTACGGTCAAACCAGTGTTTCATTTTCCTCTGAGCAACTTCTAGGTTCTGCTTGGCCAAGTCACAGGCTCGGTGTAATTGAGAGCGAAATTTGCTGACGTACTCCAACAAATTATGCTGAGGCGTTTCCTTAAGTCACTGGTCCCTCAACAGGGCCAGAGGACCACGCACCGTGTGACCAAACACTAATTCCGCAGGACTGAACCCTAAAGACTCCTGCACTACCTCTCTGGATGCAAAAACCAACCAGGGGATGCCCTCTTCCCAATCCTTCCCCAGCTCCAAACAGTAAGTACAAAGCATAGTCTTAAAGGTTTGGAGAAACCTTTCTAAGGCCCCCTGGCTCTCAGCATGATAAGCACTGGAGACATTATGCTTGATTTGGAGCTGTTGAAGGACTTGGGCAAAAACATGTGACATGAAGTTGGTTCCCTGGTCGCTTTGAATGACCCTAGGGAGGCCGAAAACAGAGAAGAACTTGATTAAAGCTGTGATGACTGCTTTTGCAGTAATCTTCCGCAAAGGGACAGCCTCTGGGAAGCGAGTAGCAGCACACATGATTGTTAATAAGTACACAGCCACCACGGCTTGAAAGAACACGCGTCACAGTTCGCAAGTCGAAATGTGAACATGCTAAGTTTGCTACTATTACGAGCACGAACAAACGAACGGCCATGAACATGGAAATGTCACTAATTAACATGCGAAAACACAGCTACCGATTGCATAATCAAAAACAAACTGCAAAGGTAGAAATGTAGCAAATTTCCATACTCACCCAACCACAAGCTCTCTCGTCCTAGCGTCCTCCGCTTGAGCAAAATCACAAGTGATACTAATCACACTAATTACAACAATAAGCTGAGTCACTATACGTTGACTTCCCCCAGGTCCTAACTACCTAGTAGCAACGAAAATCTAACTAAAACCTAATATAGTCTTCAGTGTATTTACCGGGCTTGCGGCGGCTTTTAAACGCAAAAGCCGTGAACGCAAATGAGAGACCAATTGAACAGTCATTCACGGCGAACCGGAGCGTACCCCCACCCAGAGTTAACACCAAAAATAAGAAAGGCAAAATAACAAAGTGACAAGCCCGAAGGACATGCCCGGCGACTACAATTGCCTGAGGGAAACACAGCAAACCAATAACACTCACGGTGAAGCCACACTATAGGCTACGCTTTCCCGCCGCGCGGCGGCGCCGCCTCCATTGATTTTGAATGAGAGGTGGCGGCCAGACCCCGCAAGGCATGTTGGGATTGCCGGCGGCGCGGCGAGAGGCGGCGAGGCCGCGGTGGAGATGACAAAAATTCAACTTTGACCCCCTCGCCGCGTCGCGGTAACCAATCTGATTTGATCTAATGATCCGTCAAGTAAATTGTCCCTAATTTTAATTCCACATTCTATCATTCCACAATGGAGGACCTAACTCGTAGTTTCCGTATCGGGTTTCCCAACTTAATAAAATCTCCTACAGAGACATTGATTAGAGGAACGCAGCGTGGAGAAAAGTCTCTAAAATTGTCGGTGGCTCTGCAATGTAGCCTAGTTATCGCCGTTAGCTACTATCACTGTCCAGTCTGAATAAAAAAATGTTTGCAGTAACCTAGCGCTGAAAAATGTTAATAAGCTGCCTAGCTAGTCTAACTAATGTGTAGCTATAGTGAGTAACAACAAACAATAACAAACAAAAAAAAATCTTCCTATTAGTTGCTAGTTGTTCGTTTCTACCAGCCACCTAGCTAGCTAATCAGATACAACTTTGAAGGAATTATCTGGCTAATTCGTCAGACAATGTTTTTGTTGTTGGTTGTTACTCACTAGCTAGACATTAAACAGCCTATCTAGGCAGCTGACTAACATCTTTCAGATCTAGGTTACTGCAAAATGATTTTTATTCAGACAGGAGAATGAATATGAAACACGATATTAAACCCGGTCAACATTTAACGAACACAACTGTCAAAAATAGGTGACACGCCCACAAACAGCCGACTGTGGGGACGCGGCGCGGCGACAGGCGGCCGTCGCCGCGTATAGTACGGCTTCACCGTCGGTTGACTCAACCTACCGCCGCACCACGCAAACGCGGAGAACTTTAATATAAAAACTGTGCTCAAGCGAGATACAAACTAGAGAGAATAAATACCGGATCAGCAGATCCCGGACGAGCCCCAATTATGTTACGATCAGCCCCTGGCCAGTCGCAACATAAACGAGATCACACAAAATAGTCGCAATTCAAAAATATTTTTAATTAAAGAACGCTACAAAAGAAAATGAATGAGCAGTGTAGCCAGACTGCAGGTTGTCCTCTGAATGGAGAGAGAGAGAGAGAGCATCAGCCAGAGGGCCCCTTAAGTAGGACCCCTTCCAGGTGACACCAATTTCCTATTAGGAAGACAATCAAAAAGAATATTGCAACACCACAATCAGCCACTAGGGCACAAGGGCATAACCATAACACTAGAAATGATGTGTTTGTTCTTTTCAGGACTGCCCATAAAGGTACAGCCACAGTTTACGTAATTACTCTCCTGGCCCAGGTACAACGGTCATGAAATAATCACCTGTCTGTAACCTGAATGTCCTGCAGCTAGAAACAGCTTTTATACATTTGTTGTATTTGTTTACTTACAGTCATGTTTCATTTCATAACCAATATTTTTTTCCATCCCCTGTCCTGCAGAACAAAAGGGGAACACACTGACTACATCCACAATGTTTTAGTTTATGTAAGTTAAACGTTCTGATTGGCAATCAAATTTGCAAGGATAGGTTTTAGCCACCTTAATGCATCAAATAAATTAGACTTCCTGAACATTACTGTACAGTATGTAGCTTGGAAATATATTGTTAGTTTGAAATATGTCTGTGGTAGTTGGAGCAACTGCATGTTCTGGCTAGATTTGACCTGGCAATACAAATATGCATTATTAATTTTTATTTGATATATGGTGGTAGGTTGGAATTATGGCTGGTTTTATTGTTTACTTAAGAGTTGTGTCCATGGTTTGAGCTCCTTTAGCTGTTATCCATTAAAAATGGGGTATTTACTGCAGAAATTAGGTTTAAGCACATTACGAAAGAGCACAGGCAGGGAAACAGAAGAGACTTTGCTCTTCAAGGACTTAGTTTTTTCTGTTGATGTTTTTCATTGCATTTACATTTACGTTTGTAATGTAAATAACAAGTTTGATCTTGGTGAGTTGTATAGCCTTCACAGTAACTATAGTTAAGTGAACTAATATTATTGATCAAATTTAACCCAAACAATACATGGCAGAAATGAATGAGATTTCTGTAGTGTCTAAGGCTTTCTACAACAATAAAACAACCATGTGCTCCAACACACACACACACACACACTATTTAAAGAGAAGTTTTCAAAAATGCCATACCTGGTTTTGCAGCTGGTCGAGAAGTGGAAGATCAATAAACCTCTTGTGGTATCTTGCGTGTTTAAGCAGTCAGGTCACTGTGGTTCAACCAATGAACTGCACAAGAACCCTCACACAGTTCAGTGGGTTCAACGCTCTGTGTGTGAGTACACCCGTGCGTGGGTGGGTCGGTGGCTGGGTGGCCCAATCTGACTGTGTATACACAGATACGTTTTATGAATGTGGTCTCCAGAGAAAAAGTATGCCTATATTAATAAATAAGATAAAAAATAAAAAGTAAATCAAAATGAACTTCAACCTCCTACTGTTACGTGATAGACGCCATTTTATCTGAGGCACGTGTTATTTCCACAAAGTAAATCCTTTCCTGGACACAAATTAAGCGCTGGGGATTATGCATTCAGCACTGAACACTGCTTTTGGCATGCTTTGTGAAAACCTTTTACAGTGAACATTATTCAACATGTTTTCTTTTTCTTCAGAAAGCATGTTGTTATCCGGTTCCTGCCAAGATTTCTTGGCAGCATTTTGAGGGTTTTTCCACACTGGGAGTTTTTTAAATTTTATTTTACCTCATATGCTTGTTATTAAATTGTTGTTTATCTTTTTTTTTACTTTGAATGGAAATGGAATTTAATTCCATTGCCTAATCAGTGTATCACTTTAAACAACATTTACTTTGAAATCAATAGTATTACAATGAGTATGTCTAATTTTAAAACTGTTAAAATTTGATTTAAGAAGCCCTTTATTTTGCAAAATTTTAAAAATTGTTTGTATATAGTCTGTGAAAATGTAAGGTTTGTTAAATATTTAAAAACACATTTGCCAGAATTCCTTACCTATTGTATTAGTACTGTATGTCATGATAAATAATGTCTTTAAAAGCTGTTACAGGCATAATTGTCAAAGTAAATTAGACTTTTTTGTAATATAAGCACAATTTATTTGAATGTCACTGAATTAAATTGTACTTCATGTAATTCCAATTTAAATTCTCCATCCTGGAGTTTTTTTATATTTAAATTCCAATTCATATTTGGATCAGTTTCAGAATTCTGAATTCTACAGAATTCCGGGTCATTGCAGGACTTCAAGAGTTCCTGCTAATTAGATGCATTAATGCAAGGAAATATGGACATATTTATTTATAGTTTCAGATGGACGAATGCAACTATTATAAAAAGTCCTCAGCTGGCCCATTTTAGAAATGCCGTGACCCGGATTCGAACCGGGGTTGCTGCGGCCACAACGCAGAGTACTAACCACTATACGATCACGGCAAGCTATTACGGACTGCTTGTGGCGGTCGTAGTCAGTATAATACCAGACCGATACATTGTTTAAATCTATTGTTCTTTTTTAAAAGAAAAAAAGCAGGTGAGGAGGTACAGTACATTGGGGAACCAGGCCAGCATGTTGGCCACAAACTGAACTGCAACCTAAAAAGGTGCAATGGAGGGGCTGTCTGGGCACTCCCCTACCACCGCAAAGACCCAGGTTCAATCCCCGGCAGCGGTACTTGCGGCTAGGTTAGACGTTCCTACAAACACACTTGGCAGTGTTCACGATTGGGAAGCCAGTGAGGGTATGAGTCCTTTATCCTACTCAGGATAAAGTATGCAGTGTAATAAAAACCATATATTAACACAATTATTTGACTATTACAAATAAAACCGAGAACAAATAAAAGCTTCACAGGAAACTAATTGTGGTTTTAATTCTCCACCCCTGTCTTCTCATATCTTCGCCGTCCATCTCACAGTAAGGAAGCGATCAGTCGCGTAAGGGGAACTGTATAGGATACCAAAAACTTGTCTGTTGTTTCATGCAACTGAAAATCGGAGAAAGGAATTGTTCAAAACATTACTGATCCATAGTCTTACCTAAAACCTGAAAAAAGCAAAAATTCTAGATTTCTGATTATTCCACACAGAGAGACAACCAGAGCGAACCTAATGAGTAAAAAGGTATTTGAAGATAATTATGTTGGAAAATCTATTTCACTGGATAAACAGCAAAATATGTAAGACTAGCCTTACCTCCAGAAACTGAAAGAAAGTGAATTTGTCTTTTCTCTAGTCTCTATTCAGATGGAAATCATCTTCATTCAACATGCATAGTGACATAAACGTATGAATATCAATACCTTTCTCCAAAAATATTTTATTGTAGCATGATCTGTAAGTGTATAATTCGTCCAGGTGCGTAGAACTGCCGAAATCCGTCCTGCTAGAGTTGGATAAGTATCTGCGTTCATTTGCTAATTACATATCGCGTTAGATTTAAACTTTTCCCTGTGTGGTAACTGTTCTTTGTTTTTAGGTTGTGTTAGGTTTCTTTGTTTTTAGGTTGTGTTAGGTTTCTATCTACCACTTTTGATTCTTCATTGAAGCGGACTTCATTTCCGCTTATGCCTCCCTCCTATCCCTGCAGTTCCTTGCCCTCACAGAGACCTGGATCACACCAGACAACTCTGCCACTCCTGCTGCCCTCTCGTCCTCCTACTCTTTCTCCTCTGTCCTGATTCTTCTAGACCTCTCCGCTGCATTTGACACTGTGGAGCACTCTATCCTCCTGTCCTCCCTGGCAGCAACAGGGATCTGCGGCACAGTCCTTGACTGGATTGAGTCTTACCTCTCTGACTATTCCTTCCAGGTTGCCTGGGCGGGTAAGGTATCACCACCCCGTCCCCTCGCCACCGGAGTTCCCCAGGGCTCAGTCCTCGGACCCCTTCTCTTCTCCTTATACACCAGATCCCTTGGCCCTGTAATCTCTGCCCATGGCTTGTCCTATCACTCCTATGCCGACGACACGCAACTCTTTCTCTCCTTCTCCCCATCGGACACACAGGTCCCTGCCCGCATCTCTGCTTGCCTGAGGGACATCCAGAGCTGGATGGACAATCACCACCTGAAGCTCAACCCAGGAAAGACGGAGCTAATCTTTATTCCTGCTCTATCCTCTCCCCTCCTCGATTTTTACATTTCCCTAGGGGACACCTTAGTGACATCATCACCCTGTGCCAAGAATCTCGGAGTGGTGATGGACAACAGGTTGTCCCTCTCCAAGAAGGTAGTTCCACCACCTACTCAACCCAGCTCCTGGTCCAAGCAATGGTTCTATCCCGCCTGGACTACTGCAACTCTCTTCTGGCTGGACTACCTGCATCTGCCATCAGACCCCTGCAACTCATTCAGAATGCTGCAGCTCGTCTGGTCTTCAACCTCCCCAGACACTCCCACGTCACTCCCCTGCTCACTACCCTCCACTGGCTGCCTGTTATAGCTCGCATCAAATTTAAAACATTGGTCAATAGCATACCAGGCAGTCAAGGGATCAGCCCCAGCATACCTCTACAAGATATTGAAACCCTACATGCCAGCCAGATCCCTCCGTTCTGCTACCTCAGGCACCTCCCTCTCTTCGCACCTGCACTTCCAGAACACGTCTCCTGTCTGTTCTGGCCCCACGATGGTGGAATGACATCCCCGTGGAGGTCAGAACAGCTGAGACACTGACCCATTTCAAGCGATGACTGAAGACTCACCTCTTCAGGCTGCACTTCTCCCCATCCCTCCCTACCTCCCTGTAATCTCTTAAATGACTGTAAGCTTAGGGTTGTAACTAGGTAGCTGTTTCATAGGTGACTTAGTTAATGCACCTGTCTTAACTATTGCTTGTATTTTTCCATAGACTGCGTTGTTGCTGTTCTCGTTTGTGTTAGTGTTAATCAGTTTAACCTTTCAGGGTCCAAGTTGAACTATGCGGTTGTTCCCTGCACTTGGACTGGTACTTCTCTCTAGGGTTTTCGTCATACTTGTTCCTGGTTATGGTTATACACTTCGTTGTACATCGCTCTGGATAAGAGCATCTGCCAAATTCCTGGAATGTAATGTAATGTAATGATCTAGGAGGCATGCCCTTTATAATGCACTGGATTTTACATTCCAATTCACAACATGTAATCTAATATGGGTGTAATAGATCTATAGTCTTATATTTCACCTTACATGCAAGAACCTCGGCAGCAGTATAGCCCAGAGCTAAAGACTGTGTTCAATATGGAGAGGACCGTTTAAACCGAATTATCCCGAAGGCCAGGGAATATATATATATATATATATCTATAATATATTTCCCTCAAAGTACCAAAATAAATGAATTAAAGTATCTCTTTGTTCCTTTGGCTTTGTAATTTAACGCCCTTTCTGTTTCTTCTGTGAGTACAATACATCAGTTCTTTTGTTGAAAATCAGTTTTGGTGTATATTCCCCTTTTTTTCCCTACGGGTCACTGACCCACCCGGGTAGGAAAACAAAATGTAACACTGCACCTCAAATCTTATCTGAAATGCTGTTGCGAATCGGTCCCCTTGCTCTGTAGAAGGAAATCTGAAGCAGTTGGCCACACTGGTTCCACAACGTTCCCTATCTGGAGTTGCATACTGGGACTGGCTCACCATCAAATTCAAGCGTGTGGTTGAAACCAAACTGAATCCAGGATAAAAATAAGTTAAAAAAAACAAAAAAAAGTTAAAAAAAACAATCTGCACACATAGTACAGATTAAATACAAATTGCTAGAATTTTCATTTTCCACATCTTAAGCATGAGACCTCATTAACTTCTCTCTCTCTCTCTTTCAAAAAATACAGTGCAACACAAATCCAGTAAGCATGGGAATAACTACAGCAGCATTACAACACGTACTACTAGCAGTTTGTTTTACAACTTTATCGATGAATTATGAACTGGATGTTAACACCCAAAATAAAATATTTACCATCAAGAGTACCATCTAATGAAATGTCAGCTTGTCTTACAATGTATTCAGCTCACATATGCTTTAGTGTGAATAGTCACAAAGTTAGCTAAAGGCTCTTTTTATCAGAGAATTCAATGAATTTAGTACAATTCAGCTACCACATGAAAAACGCTAATACAGTTAGCTAGCTGCTCGACGTAAAATAAATGATACAGAATGCACCAGTGTGTGTGTACTAATGTTTGAGTGTATGTGTGTGTGTGTGTATGTGTACGTGTGTGTGTGTGCTGATGTTTAAGTGTACGCGCGTGTGTGTGTGTGCTGATGTTTGAGTGTATGTGTGTGTGTGTGTATGTGTACGTGTGTGTGTGTGCTGATGTTTAAGTGTACGCGCGTGTGTGTGCTGATGTTTGAGTGTATGTGTGTGTGTGTGTATGTGTACGTGTGTGTGTGTGCTGATGTTTAAGTGTACGCGCGTGTGTGTGCTGATGTTTGAGTGTACATGTGTGTGCTGATGATTGAGTGTACGTGTGTGTGTGTGTGTGTGTGTGTGTGCTGATGTTTGAGTGTACGTGTGTGTGCTGGTGATTGAGTGTACATGTGTGTGTGTGTGTGTGTACTAATGTTTGAGTGTATGTGTGTGCTGATGTTTAAGTGTACGCGCGTGTGTGTGCTGATGTTTGAGTGTACGTGTATGTGCTGGTGATTGAGTGTACATGTGTGTGTGTGTGTGTGCTGATGTTTGAGTGTATGTGTGTGTGTTTGCTGATGTTTGAGTGTACGTGTGTGGGTGTGCTGTTGTTTGAGTGTATGTGTGTGTGCTGATGTTTGAGTGTATGAGTGTGTGCTGAGGTTTGAGTGTACATGTGTGTGTGTGCGTGCTGATGTTTGAGTGTACGTGTGTGTGTTTGCTGTTGTTTGAGTGTACGTGTGTGTGTGTGTGTGTGCTGATGTTTGAGTGTATTTGTGTGTGTGTGTGTGTGTGTGCTGATGTTTGAGTGTACGTGTGTGTGCTGATGATTGAGTGTACATGTGTGTGTGTGCGTGCTGATGTTTGAGTGTACGTGTGTGTGTTTGCTGTTGTTTGAGTGCATGTGTGTGTGTGTGTGTGTGTGCTGAGGTTTGAGTGTACGTGTGTGTGTGTGTGTGCAGATGTTTGAGTGTATTTGTGTGTGTGTGCTGATGTTTGAGTGTATTTGTGTGTATGTGTGTGTGTGCTGAGGTTTGAGTGTATGTGTGTGTGTGTGTGTGTGTGTGTGTGCTGAGGTTTGAGTGTATGTGTGTGTGTGCTGATGTTTGAGTGTACGTGTGTGTGTGTGTGCAGATGTTTCAGTGTATTTGTGTGTGTGTGTGTGTGTGCTGATGTTTGAGTGTATTTGTGTGTTTGTGTGTATGTGTGTGTGTGCTGATGTTTGAGTGTATTTGTGTGTTTGTGTGTGTGTGTGTGTGTGCTGATGTTTGAGTGTACGTGTGTGCTGATGATTGAGTGTACATGTGGGTGTGTTTGCTGTTGTTTGAGTGTAGGTGTGTGTGTGTGTGTGTGTGCTGATGTTTGAGTGTACGTGTGTGTGTGCTGAGGTTTGGGTGTACGTGTGTGTGCTGATGTTTGAGTGTACTTGTGTGTGTGTGTGTGTGTGTGTGTGCTGATGTTTGAGTGTACTTGTGTGTGTGTGTGTGTGCTGATGTTTGAGTGTATGTGTGTGTGTGTGTGTGCTGATGTTTGAGTGTATGTGTGTGTGTGTGAGTGTGTGTGCTGATGTTTGAGTGTACATGTGTTACGTCCCCTGCCTCTGCTTGCCTGGGTAGTGCAGGTGGAGGTAGTTGCTTAATTACCTAATTGCCTGATTGCCTCCACCTGCCTGTGGCCCAATATAAGCCCAGTAGTATGAGGCAGGGGAGTTTTTCTATTGGGGCTTGTAGTTTGTGTGGAGATCTTTGGTTCTGTGAACTTTGTGTTTTCGTTTGTGCCTTAGTTTGTAATTTAGATTAATAAATGTCTGGGTTTGTTTTTAGATCAGTTTCTGTCTGTTTTTGGTGCATCTGGACTTGGTTTGTTGCGGCCAGTCGAGCCGGCCGTAACAATGTGTGTGTGTGTGTGTGTACGCTGATGTTTGAGTGTACGTGTGTGTGTGTGTGTGTGTACGTGTGTTTCTGCTGATTCAGTGTACGTGTGTGTGTGTGTGCTGATGTTTGAGTGTATGTGTGTGTGTGTGCTGATGTTTGAGTGTGAGTGTATGTGTGTGTGCTGAGGTTTGAGTGTATGTGTGTGTACGTGTGTTTCTGCTGATTGAGTGTACGTGTGTGTGTGTGTGTGTGTGCTGATGTTGTAGTGTGTGTGTGTGTGTGTGTGCTGATGTTTGAGTATGTGTGTGGGCTGATGTTTGAGTGTGTGTGTGTGTGTGTGTGTGTGCGCTGATGTTTGAGTGTACGTGTACGTGTGTGCTGATGTTTGGACTGCATTTATATAGTAAATGGACTGTATTTATATCACGCTTTTATCCAAAGCGCTTTACAATTGATGCCTCTCATTCACCAGAGCAGTTAGGGGTTAGGTGTCTTGCTCAGGGACACTTCGACACGCCCAGGGCGGGGATCGAACTGGCAACCCTCCGACTGCCAGACAACTGGTCTTACCTCCTGAGCTATGTCGCCCCGATGTTGGAGTGTGTGTGTGTGTTTGGGTGTGTGCTGATGTTTGAGTGTATGTGTGTGTGTTTTATCATGGTGGCATGGGAAGCACTACGACCCTGCTTTCAGGAGACAAAAGTGTGTGTATGTGTGCGTGTATTTGTGTGCTTGTGAATCCCAGGAGAATTCATTCTCAGATAACACAGAGAGCTCTATACTTCTCCAGCTTTTGCAATTGAAGAATAACCATATTCCCATTCATATTAATGTGCAGGATCAAGCATCCTGGACGCACAGGTGTACCAGAATGACTTGTGAGAACATGCCTACATCTCCAGTTTCTGCGAGTACAACCGGTTTCATAATCTCTTTTCATTTCAAACAAAAAGTGACTTTCTTTCCATTGTCTGTAAATACCAACAGGGCTCCTGTGTCTGATACTGAATATCGTGTATTACTCATTGTCTGTCTTATTCTATTGTTTTGTTTTTTTAAGTAAGGAGGTGAGGCGGAAAAAAATTGAATAAAAGACACTCGGGTGTAAAGTTTTCACACACCGAGTCTCAGACTCATTCGCCCAGCAAAATGAACTCTCGGCTCCTGAAGAGGTGTAGATATTTTTGGTTTCTGCTCGCAGGTCAGTACTCTGTATGACATTACATAAACCTCTGTCCTCCTTTGGTTCTGTCCTTTATTCGGATAGAGAGAAAGCGACAGTTAGAGAAGGGATCACAGCTCACACGGTGCCATGGCGGGGCACTGAGAATCTCAATCACCGAGGACGACTTGTTTGTGGTTTGAGAGTTGGTTGCCCTCACTGTTTATTGTTTTACTATTATTATTATTATCATTCTTATTATTATCATCATTCTTCTTATTATTAGTAGTAGCAGTATCAGCAGTAGTAGTAGTAGCAGCAGCAGTAGTAGTAGTAGTAGCAGTAGTGGTAGTAGTAGTAGTAGCAGAAGTAGTAGTACTAGTAGTAGTAGCAGTGGTAGTAATCTTATCTAAATAATTATTTCATTATTGTGTTTTCTGTGTTCACTCTGAAAACATTTATTATCTGAGGGAACTGGTGTTCCTATGCTATACTCTTTAAAGTTAAGGGTTTCTGTGTTTTCATTTGTAAAAAAATCTCCTTCTCCCCAACCTTCCCCCTCCCTCTCTGTCCTCCATTTCCAGGAATCTGTGCTCAGCGGACAACATCCCTTGTTCCTTCCAACACTGGTAAGATCTGTCACCACTTCATTCCTTTCATAGAGTGTTTGGATGTTTCTCTCAGGTAGTATGGTGGCCATATTTTGAAATCTATTTCTATGAAATTCCAATTACTTTTCTGGCTGCAGAATACACACTGTATTTCTCCAGTTCCTTACATATCAGCCCCACCAGTATCACTATCTGCAAACAGCATTGCATGTGAGGACATTCGAAAGTAAAAACCTTTTTTACAGTAACTTTAAATAGACGCACTCAAAGTAGACATTGAGAGTCGCCCATTGATCCTGTGAATGACAGAAGCCTTTGTAAGGTGGGGATAACACAACTCAGTGGCCAATGTCAATGTGTGTGTGGGCTACTCCAATAACTCTCTGCAAACCTGCACTGCTATGGAGAAATAGGCTAGATTTTAAAGATCCCCCCCCCCTTCCCAAGCTAGCAGGGGGAAAAAAGCATAATTCCCCGCCTGTCCCCCCCCCCGTTCTCTGCAGGCGCGGCGAGCATTCGGCTGGCGGGCGGAGGCGGTAACTGCTCGGGGAGGGTGGAGGTGTACCGCGGCGAGGCGTGGGGGACGGTGTGCGACGACGGCTGGGACCTCAGGGAGGCTGGGGTGGCGTGTCGGGAGCTGGGCTGCGGCCCGGCGCTCAGCGCCCCCGGGAGGGCCCGGTTTGGGCCGGGCACGGGGATGCCCATCCTGCTGGACAACGTGCGGTGCTGCGGGACGGAGCGGTCCTTAGCGGACTGCGCCTCCCTACCCGTGGGACGCCACAACTGCGGGCACCAGGAGGACGCGGGCGTGGTCTGCGGAGGTGAGCCCAGGCTGCCCCTGTTTCAAAAGGAGGCTTATGTAATATTCACTGAATGGATAATCATTTATTGTTACAGAAGCTGTTTCGACAGTCATAAAACGCGAGCTAACTCAGTTTTCTCTTTCTCGTGCTCCATTTCCTGTCCTCACAGAACCTGCAGCTTCAGCATCCTGTGAGTTATGTTGGAAAACACACACCATCACTAACCCGGTTTATCAATGACACATTAGCACTGACTATTAGTGATCCACATTATCAGTGGCACACATCATCGCAAACATACACCATTATTAACACACATTATCACTGACACACACTATTACTAACGCACACTATCACTGACACACACTATTACTAACACACATTATCACTGACATACACTATTACTAACACAAATTATCACTGACACACACTATTACTAGCACACATTATCACTGACACACACTATTACTAACACACATTATCACTGACACACACTATTACTAACACACATTATCACTGACATACACTATTACTAACACACATTATCACTGACACACACTATTACTAACACACATTATTATTGACCTACATTAATACATTTTTTAAATAATAAATATAAATAATAATAATAATAATAATAATAACAACTTAATTAATATAGCACCTTTCAGAACATGGTGCTCAAAATTCTTTCCAAAGCAATAAAAAAGGATAAAATAAACCAAAATAGCACATTAAGGTAAAATTACACCAAACAATAAAACAACAAAACACACCATTGAAAAGGACAAGACAATATTGAAATACACAATAAAGTAAGATTGGAAAGAACAAACATGAAAATATAATTAAACAAAATGCTAATCTAAAAAAAGAGCCTTAAACTGACGACTGTCTCTGCCTTTATAATGTTAACAGGGTGTGGATTCCCAGAGCTTGGTAGCCCTAAAAGCTCAGAAACATAGGCAGGGTTCAGGCCATGCAAAGATTTAAAAGTAATTAATAAAATGTTTTAATCAATTCTAAAAATGAAAGGAAGCCAGTGTGGCAGAGATCGGTGTGATATGTGTTTACTGCTCTTAAATATAACTGTTGCTGCTGAATTATGAACAACCAAGAGAGTGAAAGACTGCTGAGGTCGGCATATAGATAGTTGCAGTAATCAACTTGAGATAAAAGCGTGAATTACTCTCTCAGTGTTGAAAAAAGATAAACATGGCCTACTCTTACCTATACGCTTCTGAACCGATGGTAGCACGATGGCACTACCTTTTTAACGTGACGCTCAAAATTTAGGTGAGAATCAAAAATAACCCTTAGGTTCTGCGAGGCATTCTTCACATTCAATCTGAGAGATTTTAGATTATGGGATATAAATTCTGACTCAAGCTTGGAACCAATAATTAAAACCACCATCTCTGTTCAGCTGCGGAAAACATTGGGCATCCAGCAAGTGACGTTGTAAAAACAGTCAAGAAGAGCAAGCCACGTCATTTGGCTTAACAGAGAGGTAAAGCTGTGTGTTATCAGCATACAAATGAAAAGATATAATATGTTTATAGCTAATAAAGCCAAGTGGGAGCATATAAAAGAAAAGAAAACTGGCCTCGGAATAGACCCCTGCGGGACGCCACATGTAATGGATACAAACTCACCAATGGAGACCGAGAACTGTCTTTGATGACAGTCATGTAATTGGATGACGATGTCTTTTAACATTGTCACTGACACACACACTAAATCTCTGACCCACAGTATAACCGGTACACATCGTCACTGACACACACTAAATCTCTGACCCACAGTATAACCGGTACACATCGTCACTGACACACACACTAAATCTCTGACCCACAGTATAGCCGGTACACATCGTCACCGGCCCACATGCTAACTATCTTTGGGCTGAGGGAGTGAACAGCGCCTGTGGGTTTACGCAGCACTGCTGTGTTTCTGTAGCTGGCCCCAGTCTCCGTTTGGTCGGCGGGCCCAATGAGTGCTCTGGGCGGGTGGAGGTGAACTACGCAGGGCAGTGGGGCACGGTGTGTGACGACAGGTGGGACCTGGCCGACGCCCAGGTGGTCTGCAGGGAGCTGGGCTGTGGGGATGCATTGAGCGCTCCTGGGGAAGCCTGGTTCGGCCAGGGTGCCGGTCCAATTACCCTGGACGACGTGGACTGCAGCGGCCAGGAGGGGGCGCTACAGGAGTGCCATTGGAGAGGGCCAGGAGAACACAACTGCGCACACTTTGAGGATGCGGGTGTGGTCTGTGCTGGTGAGAGGGGTGAGGGGAGTGAGGGGGGGGGGAGGTAGTGGTGGGTAGAGGCAGAAAGGTGGGAGGGAAAGCTGGAGCCAAAACCGGTCACTCAAGAAAGAGAAAACCAGTTCAGACAAAAGGTGTTCTGAATTACATCACAGAGATTTAAAGTGTTGTCTTATTGCTTCATAAGGGCGTTCTATTTAATCTTTCTTTGTCTTCATTCATAGGCACCACTTCCAGGAACCAGAATACGTTGTCTGGAGTTTCCAACAGTGAGTAAATGCAGTGCTCATTATGGGGAATTATGGGATAGCTTATTTTTCATTTAAGTTTGTATTTAAGTAATTATTAAACACTATCCAGACCAGAATTAATTGTTATTCAACAGAATAGGTTCTCTCCTAAAGCAGCAGGTGTTCTGAAACCTGCTCTTATCACTGATGTTTAATTTTGAGCCCAGTTGTATTTGTGAGCCAGTGCCATTAATATTAGTCAAGTAGAGAAGGCATTTCACTATACCCCGCCCATTTGGAGCTAGAACACTGCCCTGTAGCTGCTCCAAATGGGAGGGGCCTAGCTCCAAAGGGATGTGTCTAAAGAGGAGGGTTAGGGTTTCACTAAACTCTGCCCATCGGAAACTAGAACACTGCCCTGGAGCTGCTCCAAATGGGAGGGGCCTAGCTCCAAAGGGGTGTGTCTAAAGAGGAGGGTTAGGGTTTCACTAAACTCCGCCCATTTGGTGCTAGAGCACTGGCCTGGAGCAGCTCCAAAGGGGTGTGTCTAAAGAGGAGGGTTAGGGTTTCACTAAACTCTGCCCATTTGGAGCTAGAACACTGCCCTGTAGCTGCTCCAAATGGGAGGGGCCTAGCTCCAAAGGGGTGTGTCTAAAGAGGAGGGTTAGGGTTTCACTAAACTCCGCCCATTTGAAGCTAGAACACTGCCCTGGAGCTGCTCCAAAGGGGTGTGTCTAAAGAGGAGGGTTAGGGTTTCACTAAACTCCGCCCATTTGAAGCTAGAACACTGCCCTGGAGCTGCTCCAAAGGGGTGTGTCTAAAGAGGAGGGTTAGGGTTTCACTAAACTCCGCCCATTTGGTGCTAGAGCACTGGCCTGGAGCAGCTCCAGGGGCCAGAGATACCCTTCTTGAAAATATCATAGTACATTAAGGTGTTCATAAAGGATGATGAAACTCATATATTTGGGCTGTGGCAATTGAAGGTGCAGTGAATGTTTTGCTATGTGCAGTAGTAGGAAAGCTGTTGTATGGTCTCTTTTCATGGTGTTCGCTCTCTAATGTGTGTCCACTGCAGACAGCTCCTTCTCACTGCGCTTGGTTGATGGGCCTGACCGCTGCTCTGGAAGGGTGGAGGTGTACTACGCAGGACAGTGGGGGACAGTGTGTGATGACGAGTGGGATCTAAATGATGCCCGCGTGGTCTGCAGACAGCTAGATTGTGGGACGCCAGTAAACTTTTTTGGATGGGCCTGGTTTGGAGAAGGTAGTGGCCCGATCACTCTGGATGACCTCAGGTGCGCTGGTTCTGAAGGGTCTCTGGACCAGTGTAGCCACAGTGGGTTTGGGATCCACAACTGCGGACACCATGAAGATGCCGGGGTCACCTGCTCTGGTAGGGATCTCCGCACACATATGTTACAAGCAGGGCTGTCATTTTAATGTTTATTCATTTCCATGAATGTATTCACATTCAGCTGAAAATATTATTGCATTAGTTACCATTTCCTGCATTTTTAGTTCATTAATTTTCCTTTCCTGCAGCGTTGTTTTGTTTATGTAAGTGTAATTCTACTTTCAGATGGAAAGGGAACCAATCTACTCAAAACTTATATGTTATCAGAAACAGCTATACCGGTTTCACCTGGTTTTAAATAGGTTGTGACATTTTATCTTATGACCAAATGCATACTGACTGAAAGAGATTCTCCCAGTTGTAAACTAAGACAACAATTTGAAGGGATACTTCACCTTCAGGAGCTTTTTATACTGTTTTATTATGTTTTCCATGAGCCCAGACAATCTTCAGGACAGAAAAAGATTCCTATCTGTGCAATTTCAATGGGGGAAAAAAAAAAAAAAAACATCTTCATATCACTTTCATTGAGTGCCCTTAGACCTCTCAGCCACTTCTGAAACTCTTAATCCATGAATTTGGGCTCGAATGAATAATGGTGACCAATGTAGCTGAAGCGCTCTTCTGTTGGACATAATCATATCTTAAATTAAAAGCTTTAAAGTAGGCTCCCTACTATTAGGCATACAAGAGCATACAAGAAAGTATACCTCTCTGGTTCTTAATCTTGGGAGATCCGAGTTTGTGCAGTGCATGTTTAAACTCTACATTTAACTAAGTAAAGTGAGCTCTTGCCTATGGAGCCCCCAAAGGAACATGAGTAGGAAAACAGAAATACCTTCGCAAGATCTCGCAAAATCTTTGTGTTCTCTCACAAAACTTTTAAGAGATCTCACAACACATTTGCATCCTCTCTTGCGTGGTCTCGCAAAACATTTGCATTCTCCCCAAAAATAAACATGTACAAATTACACCACAGTAGTTCTGGGTCATTGTCACGACAGCAAACATGGAGCAGCTGCATATTTTAGTGATCTATCTCATCAGCTAGCGAGAGAGAGAGATATAAATTGGGCTACCTGTTGCTATTGCTAACTAGTGTAGCGTCCATAAATTCTCCAGTTGTAATCTGAAAACACGGAAGTGACGATTGCAGCTGCGTCTAACACAGAAAACAACAATGGTACGGTAAAGTAGCATGAACTTCACTCCAGGCGGTTCTTTGACTTGAACAGATGGAAGGAAGCCACTTTAGTTTATTTAGTGCTGCAAAATAAGAAAAGGCTTGTTGCAGCATTTGGTTTAAACAGTGGCACGTGGTGCGTATGCCTGCACAGATGTAGCCACTCCACCAATACTGTTTTATTAAATAAAAAGTAAAAGTTAAAAAAATAATAAAAATGCATCAGCGGAGTCTTAACATTGACATTATTAAATTAATATAACCACAGTCTATTCACATAATGCTCAATACCATCAGATATAGCCAATTCTCCTCTGCTGAAGGCGAGTAATAAAATAATTTTTATTTATATCGCAAAATTGTGCACATTTTATCAACATTATTTTAAAATTGTGGATACATGTACTCTTTGTTCTCTGCACTGACACTTGGAGAATATTCAACAAACGATAAAAGAATTTTGCCTCAACAGGTGTTTGTATAGTACTGCCTAAATTTACAGTTGACTGCACAAATGCAATGCTGAAGCAACTATTCATGCTGTTACGTGGGGATCTCAGTCATCTTTATAAATTACCAATGAGACTTGCCATACACTGTTGAAAAGCTTATACTGTCCTCTACTGGATAAAACAGCATTCAATCAAACCATTGAAAACTGAAAAGAGTTACAATGGCATAAAAGGCAAGTGGGGTTTTGCGCATGGCTGTGGTAAATACCTACCCCAACTTTCTATTTGTTTGTTTATTTCTCAAATGGCTTGTGCAAGACAACAAATGTGTACTGAATCTTGAAAGGGACATATTTACATGTAAAACCAATGGTAAGATTGTATATTTATTCCATATTTAGTCATAGATATTTATAGTACAATGACGTGGTATAATTACACAAGCATTCCTCTTGTTTACGTCACTATTCAGTGAATAGTTTATGTAGTTTGGGACGCTCTTGATGACATGGCCATTTACTTCTATACCTGGTATAAACATTAACTAGTACACAAGTATTCAATCTGAGACACAGCCATTGACCCACTAATTCATTACAAACTACCTGTGAACTTCTTCCATCCAGAACCGGACCATCCATTGTCCGGTCAGTAGCGCGAACCGGACCTGTACAAATAATTTGAAAAAACTTGCCATTCCAGTCAAAAACCATACATCTGGCTACCCTATTAGCATACGAAGTGGCTATGTCAGAATCGCAAGCTGAATAATTAATGAAAATTTAATAATATGTTTCAGTGCTGGATCCAAAAATGATGCTTTCATTTGCGAGTGGCTAGTTAAAACTAGCTTTCTAGCTTCTGTCAGTGCTCCAGGAGACAGCCATGAAGACGGTTCATCCACTCGAAGTGCAGGAGGGATGGCTAGCAGTTTGAGGGAACGAATGTTGTCATGACCAATCAGTGCAAATCTAGCCATTACGGGCCAATTTATTAAGTTATTAAGTTATATCAAGTTATTAAGTGCCATTCTGAAAGCTTACAGCTGTTTATTCCTTGAAAGAATGCAAAAATTTTGCAAGATGTTCTCACCCATGTCCCCTTAGGGGCTTCATAGTTGCCGGTTAAATCAATGCATGAATTTATTTTTCCTGATTGCATCCATGTGGAATTCAACTGAATATGTTCTCAGCTGAAATTGAAGATGCATGCTCCATTCGTTCACACATAGGAAAAAGTTAGGTAAATCAGTTTTTTGAGCCAATATATTTTAAAAAGGAAGTGCATGAATATAGGGCATGTGTTACGGCTGCATATTAGCCACCTTAAACATGTGAAGCCGGTGCCATGTTTGAGGAAAAGAAAAAGGGTTTTATAACGGGAACTAGGGCGCATACAAACAAGCTGCAGCCCAACGGGTGAGCGCAAAACAAACGGAGAAAGTAGAGAGGAGAGGGAGCCCACGAACTTCTCCTGAGGAAGTCTTTACCAGGGCCTCCAACAGGTGTGCAGGAATCTGTAATTAGTAATATGACACCCCTGCAGGCCAGTGCCACCCTCCTCCCCCCCCCCCTCCCCCCACTGAGTGCAGAGGGCTGTAACAGCATTTAATGATTAATAGCAGTTAATTTCAGTGATTGAAATGCAGTATAAAATGTGCTTAATATTCATCCTGTTTCATACATCTTTGGTCTGAACTGATAAAAAATGTTTAAAGGAATTTGTGAAGGATGATGAAACTCACATATTTGGGTTGTGGTAATTGTAGGTGCAGTGAATGTTTTGCTATGTGCAGTAGTATGAAAGCTGTTGTATGGTCTCTTTTCATGGTGTTCGCTCTCTAATGTGTGTCCACTGCAGACAGCTCCTTCTCACTGCGCTTGGTTGATGGCCCTGACGGCTGCTCTGGAAGGGTGGAGGTGTACTACGCAGGACAGTGGGGGACAGTTTGTGATGACGGGTGGGATCTAAATGATGCCCACGTGGTCTGCAGACAGCTAGATTGTGGGGAGGCAGTAGGTGCTCATGGAACAGCCCATTTTGGAGAAGGTAGCGGCCAAATCACGCTGGATGACCTGGGATGTTCTGGTACTGAAGGGTCTCTGGACCAGTGTAGCCACAGTGGGTTGGGGATCCACAACTGCAGACACCATGAAGATGCTGGGGTCACCTGCTCTGGTAGGAATCTGCACAATTACCTTACAAAGATATCTGCCATTTTGTTGATTTCTATAAATTTATTTACATTCTACGGAAAACATCATTGCATCATTTTCCATTCTCTGCATACATTTAAAACGATATAAAAAAATTGCTGTTATACATTGGAGAGCTGAGCAATAAAAATATACGTGCCTTCAGCCTGCAACTGCCATGCTCAAGGATAGCAATGACACAGCTTCTGGTGTGAATAGTACTAAACGCTAGAGAAGGATCTCTAAGCAGAAGCCAATCTACAAGGATAGACAGAGGTTTATTTTTGGGCAAGTCCTACTTGTAGGGAAAATGATGATAAGAAAATCTTCATAATAGTTTCGGGAACTACCCTCAGACAGTCCAGATCTAATGAAAGTGTGGGTAGTCATCCACAAAAGAGATGTCAAGCATGTCTGTTCACCTTCCATCTTTGACCTCTCAGCCTCTGCTGCAACTCTTAATCCATAAATTCTAGCTCGAAAGAATAATGGCGGCCAAGCTTAAACTCTATTTTGATTCAAAGTTGGACCTAATTGTAGCTTCAGTTTGTATTTTTAAGTAGCCTCTCGACTGTTAGGCATACAAGACCAGGCAGCATGGTCCCTACCCCTTGGCCAGTCCAGCTACATCTGAAGTATAAACTCTCTAGTCCATAATTTTGGGAGAGAAGAGTTTGTTCCGCTCATGAAATATGAAGGAACGTAGGACTGATATGAAATTAAAATGTATTTCTATGCTCAAAATGGTAATTTAGGGCTATAATATGTCCATGTTTAAAGCCTCTGGAAGCATAATGTCAGTATAGAAGCTGCCTGGAGGTATTTGAAGTGTATTTTATTGCTTACAGCCATGAATCTGTTGATGCCCCTAAACATGTTATAGCTAGAACCATGGTAAAGCTAGAAGGTCTACGGAAACTTCTATAAGTGTCTAGAATATTCTTCATTGCACACAAATCTGACTGTCAATCAAAAACAGTAAAGAAAAATGGAATGATGATCTCTGTCTCTTTCCTTCACAGGCAGCTCTACCACATCCAACAGTGAGTCAATGCTTCATTACAGGGTTTGGGGGGGAGTGCATATTAAACTGTAATTTTATCTGAAATTAAAGTGAGATTTAAAGATCTTGCCAGTTCAAATCAATCCTTGAACGTATTCATCCTAGAATGAAACTGTTTGTCTGACAGTGTGTTGTCTTAATCCTTTTGGTCTGAACTGATGAAAAGTATTTAAAGGAGTTCATGAAGTATGATGAAACTCATATATTTGGGCTGTGGCAATTGAAGGTGCAGTGAATGTTTTGTTATGTGCAGTAGTATGAAAGCTGTTGTATGTTCTCTTTTTATGGTGTTCGCTCTCTAATGTGTGTCCACTGCAGACAGCTCCTTCTCACTGCGCTTGGTTGATGGCCCTGACCGCTGCTCTGGAAGGGTGGAGGTGTACTACGCAGGACAGTGGGGGACAGTGTGTGATGACGGGTGGGAACTAAGTGATGCCCACGTGGTCTGCAGACAGCTGGATTGTGGGGAGGCAGTAGATGCTCCTGGAACAGCCCATTTTGGGCAAGGTGGTGGCCAAATCACGCTGGATGACCTGGGATGTTCTGGTACTGAAGAGTCTCTGCACCAGTGTAGCCACAGTGGGTTGGGGATCCACAACTGCGGACACCATGAAGATGCCGGAGTCACCTGCTCTGGTAGGGATCTGCACAATTATGTTACAAAGAGATCTGCAGTTTTAATATTTGTTGATTTCCATGAATTTATTCACATTCTACTGAAAACATTGCATCATTGTTCATTCTCTGCATACCTTTAGAACGATGAAATTAAACTATTAAAACTTGGAGAAGCAAGCCTGTTTCATAAGTTAGCACTGTGTCTCCTCATTTTAAGTCTCTGGACATCATCAAAATGTTGCATTTTGAGGTCTCATTAAAATGTAAGAAAATCTACAGCGATGAAAGTAGTAGTGAAACCTATGTCTCAAAATGACCGTCAGAATGAGTGGTGTTGTCGGGATTCATTGGATTTAAATTGAGTTATGTTTAAGCAAAAGAAAATTAAGTACATTTTTTATTCTAGGTTTTAAGGGGTATCCACAACGTAGTAATGGTGTAACTTAGCTATACACTAAGTTACACCCTTACGATGTTGGTGTAACTTAGCAAGTCCATAACGATTGTAGTCCACCTGTGAAATGGAATTGCGATATCGGTGGAGATATCGAGGTTCAAAAAATGCTGATTTACAGTGGAGAGCTGTCCAATAAAAATTTACATGCATTCAGCCTGCAATTGCCACGCTCAAGGATAGCAATGACAAAGCTTCTGGTGTGAATAGTACTACACACTAGAGAAGGATCTCAAAGCAGAAGCCAAGCTACAAGAATAGACAGAGGTTTCTTTTTGGTCAAGTCCTACTTGTAGGGAAAATGATGATAAAAACATCTTCATAATAGTTTCAGGAACTACCCTCAGACAGTCCAGGTCTAATGATAGTGTGGGTAGTCATCTCTAAATGAGATGTCAGCATCTAGACAAGGATCTCAAAGCAGAAGCCAATCTACAAGGACAGACAGAGGTTTCTTTTTGGGCAAGTCCTACTTGTAGGGAAAATGATGATAAGAAAATCTTCATAATAGTTTCGGGAACTACCCTCAGACAGTCCAGATCTAATGAAAGTGTGGGTAGTCATCCACAAAAGAGATGTCAAGCATGTCTGTTCACCTTCCATCTTTGACCTCTCAGCCTCTGCTGCAACTCTTAATCCATAAATTCTAGCTCGAAAGAATAATGGCGGCCAAGCTTACACTCTATTCTGATTCAAAGTTGAACATAATCGTAGCTTCAGTTTGTATTTTTAAGTAGCCTCTCTACTGTTAGGCATACAAGACCAGGCAGCATGGTCCCTACCCCTTGGCCAGTCCAGCTACATCTGAAGTATAAACTCTCTGGTTCATAATTTTGGGAGAGAAGAGTTTGTTCCGCTCATGAACTATGAAGGAACGTAGGACTGATATGCAATTAAAATGTATTTCTATGCTCAAAATGGTAATTTAAGGCTATAATATGTCCATATGTAAAACCCCTGGAAGCATAATGTCGCTGTAGATGCTGGCTGAAGGTATTTGAAGTGTATTTTATTGCTTACAGCCATGAATCAGTTGATGCCCCTGGACATGGTATAGCTAGAACCATGGTAAAGCTAGAAGGTCTACGGAAACTTCTATAAGTGTCTAGAATATGCTTCATTGCACACAAATCTGACTGTCAATCAAAAACAGTAAGGAAAAATGGAATGGTGATCTCTGTCTCTTTCCTTCACAGGCAGCTCTACCACATCCAACAGTGAGTCAATGCTTCATTACAGGGTTTGGGGGGGGTGCATTTTAAACTGTAATTTTATCTAAAATTAAGGTGATATTTAAAGATCTTGCCAGTTCAAATCAATCCTTGAACGTATTCATCCTAGAATGAAAATGTTTGTCTGACAGTGTGTTGTCTTAACCCTTTTGGTCTGAACTGATAAAGAATATTTAAAGGAATCATAAAGGATAATAAAACTCATATCTGGGTTGTGGTCATTGAAGGTGCAGTGAATGTTTTGGTATGTGCAGTAGTGTGAAAGCTGTTGTTTGGTCTTTTTATATGGTGTTCGCTCTCTAATGTGTGTCCACTGCAGACAGCTCCTTCTCACTGCGCTTGGTTGACGGCCCTGACCGCTGCTCTGGAAGGGTGGAGGTGTACTACGCAGGACAGTGGGGGACAGTGTGTGATGACGGGTGGGATCTAAGTGATGCTCACGTGATCTGCAGACAGCTGGATTGTGGGGAGGCAGTAGGTGCTCCTGGAATAGCCCATTTTGGGCAAGGTACCGGCCAAATCACGCTGGATGACCTGGGATGTTCTGGTGATGAAGAGTCTCTGCACCAGTGTAGCCACAGTGGGTTGGGGATCCACAACTGTGGACACCATGAAGATGCTGGGGTCACCTGCTCTGGTAGGGATCTGCACAATTACCTTACAAAGATATCTGCAGTTTTAATATTTGTTGATTTTCACGAATTTATTCACATTCTACTGAAAACATTGCATCATTTTTCATTCTCTGCATACCTTTAGAACGATGGAATTACACTATTTAAACTTGTAGAAGCAAGCCTTTTTTATAAGTTAGCACTGTGTCTCCTCATTTTAAGTCTCTGGATATCATCAAAATGTTGCATTTTGAGGTCTCATTAAAATGTAAGACAATCTGCAGCGATGAAAGTAAAAAAAAAATCACCTATGTCTCAAAATGACCATCAGAATGAGTGGTGTTGTCGGGATCCGTTGGGTTTTAAACTGAGTTATGTTTAAGCGAAAGAAAATTAAGTACATTTTTTATGCTAAGTTTTAAGGGGTATATCTACAACATAGTAATGGTGTAACTTAGCTATACCCTAAGTTACACCATTACTACATTGGTGTAACTTAGCAAGCCCATAGCGATTGTAGTCCACCTGTGAAATGGCATTGAGATATCGGTGGAGATATCGAGGGTCAAAAATTCCTGTTTTACACTGGAGAGCTGACCAACAAAAATATACGTGCCTTCAGCCTGCAGCTGCCACGCTCAAGGATAGCAATGACACAGCTTCTGGTGTGAATAGTACTAAACGCTAGAGAAGGATCTCAAAGCAGATGCCAAACTACAAGAATAGACGGAGGTTTCTTTTTGGGCAAGTCCTACTTGTAGGTAAAATGATGATAAGAACATCTTCATAATTGTTTCACGAACTACCCTCAGACAGTCCAGATCTATTGAAAGTGTGGGTAGTCATCCACAAGAGATGTCAGCATGTCTGTTTACCTTCCATCTTTGACCTCTCAGCCACTGCTGCAACTCTCAATCCATAAATTCTAGCTCGAATGAATAATGGCGGCCAAGCTTAAACTCTATTCTGATTCAAAGTTGGACCTAATCGTAGCTTCAGTTTGTATTTTGAAGTCGCATCTTTACTGTTAGGCATACAAGACCAGGCAGTGTGGTCCCTACCCCTTGGCCAGTCCAGCTACATCTGAAGTATAAACACTCTGGTTCATAATTTTGGGAGAGAACAGTTTGTTCCACTCATGAACTATGAAGGAACGTAGGACTGATATGAAATTAAAATGTATTTCTATGCTCAAAATGGTAATTTAGGGCTATAATATGTCCATGTTTAAAGCCTCTGGAAGCATAATGTCAGTATAGAAGCTGCCTGGAGGTATTTGAAGTGTATTTTATTGCTTACAGCCATGAATCTGTTGATGCCCCTGAACATGGTATAGCTAGAACCATGGTAAAGCTAGAAGGTCTACGGAAACTTCTATAAGTGTCTAGAATATGCTTCATTGCACACAAATCTGACTGTCAATCAAAAACAGTAAAGAAAAATGGAATGGTGATCTCTGTCTCTTTCCTTCACAGGCAGCTCTACCACATCCAACAGTGAGTCAATGCTTCATTACAGGGTTTGTGGGGGGGTGCATTTTAAACTGTAATTTTATCTCAAATTAAAGTGAGATTTAAAGATCTTGCCAGTTCAAATCAATCCTTGAACGTATTCATCCTAGAATGAAACTGTTTTTCTGACGGTGTGTTGTCTTAACCCTTTTGGTCTGAACTGATAACGATATTTAAAGGAGTTCATAAAGGATGTTGAATCTCGTATATTTGGTTTGTGGTCATTGAAGGTGCAGTGACTGTTTTGCTATGTGCAGTAGTATGAAAGCTGTTGTATGGTCTCTTTTGATGGTGTTTGCTCTCTAATGTGTGTCCACTGCAGACAGTTCCTTCTCACTGCGCTTGGTTGATGGCCCTGACCGCTGCTCTGGAAGGGTGGAGGTGTACTACGCAGGACAGTGGGGGACAGTGTGTGATGACTGGTGGGAACTAAATGATGCCCACGTGGTCTGCAGACAGCTGGATTGTGGGGAGGCAGTAGATGCTCCTGGAACAGCCCATTTTGGGCAAGGTGGTGGCCAAATCACGCTGGATGACCTGGGATGTTCTGGTACTGAAGGGTCTCTGGACCAGTGTAGCCACAGTGGGTTTGGGATCCACAACTGCGGACACCATGAAGATGCCGGAGTCACCTGCTCTGGTAGGGATCTGCACAATTATGTTACAAAGAGATCTGCAGTTTTAATATTTGTTGATTTCCATGAATGTATTAGCATTCAATGGACAATGTCATTGTATCATTCACCATACTCTGCATTAATGAGTTCATGTTTGTCTTACTCCAAGATCCCTTTAATTTCATGAAAAATCTTTATTTCCTGCCATTTAGCTTGAATAAATTAGAGAATAATGGGAAAATGGGATCTTTTTTGTATCTGAAATTGTCTCCACCAGGGGGCACTCTAATAAACTTTGTCTGATCCTTCACAGACAGCTCAGCCAACAATCAATCTACAGCGTCTCCCTCATCCAACAGTGAGTCAATGCAGTCTTCACGACAGGGCTGGGAGGGGATAGTGCATTCTTAAACTCTACATTTAATTATAAAAGTGAAGTGAGGTATAAAGCTCTTCTCAGGCCAAATCGATATGTGAATGTCTTGTTCCCGATTCCATCCATGT
Source organism: Anguilla anguilla (assembly GCF_013347855.1). Taxonomy (NCBI): domain Eukaryota; kingdom Metazoa; phylum Chordata; class Actinopteri; order Anguilliformes; family Anguillidae; genus Anguilla; species Anguilla anguilla. The sequence continues at coordinate 37,352,902 of NC_049211.1, read as the reverse complement.
CTAGTCAGAAAATATTTTCTCATCTCATGTTGACCATGCGCGTTCAATTCATGCAGAGATAGTAGAAAGTCCGGTGAATCAGTTCTGAAATTGACAAACAACTTTTAAAAGATAAATTCATGAATATTCTTCTCAACAGTTTAATTCTATGACTGAGATTTTGAATTGAAATTTGTTTAATATTCCTCTAATTTTACACTTTGAGGGTACCATTGATCCTAGAATGAAACAGCGAAGAGTTTTTGTTTTAGAAAGTTTGTTGTTGGAACTATCTTAGCTTGAACTGATGAAAAATATTTAAAGGAATCATAAAGGATAATAAAACTCATATCTGGGTTGTGGTCATTGAAGGTGCAGTGAATGTTTTGGTATGTGCAGTAGTGTGAAAGCTGTTGTTTGGTCTTTTTATATGGTGTTCGCTCTCTAATGTGTGTCCACTGCAGACAGCTCCTTCTCACTGCGCTTGGTTGACGGCCCTGACCGCTGCTCTGGAAGGGTGGAGGTGTACTACGCAGGACAGTGGGGGACAGTGTGTGATGACGGGTGGGATCTAAGTGATGCTCACGTGATCTGCAGACAGCTGGATTGTGGGGAGGCAGTAGGTGCTCCTGGAATAGCCCATTTTGGGCAAGGTACCGGCCAAATCACGCTGGATGACCTGGGATGTTCTGGTGATGAAGAGTCTCTGCACCAGTGTAGCCACAGTGGGTTGGGGATCCACAACTGTGGACACCATGAAGATGCTGGGGTCACCTGCTCTGGTAGGGATCTGCACAATTACCTTACAAAGATATCTGCAGTTTTAATATTTGTTGATTTTCACGAATTTATTCACATTCTACTGAAAACATTGCATCATTTTTCATTCTCTGCATACCTTTAGAACGATGGAATTACACTATTTAAACTTGTAGAAGCAAGCCTTTTTTATAAGTTAGCACTGTGTCTCCTCATTTTAAGTCTCTGGATATCATCAAAATGTTGCATTTTGAGGTCTCATTAAAATGTAAGACAATCTGCAGCGATGAAAGTAAAAAAAAAATCACCTATGTCTCAAAATGACCATCAGAATGAGTGGTGTTGTCGGGATCCGTTGGGTTTTAAACTGAGTTATGTTTAAGCGAAAGAAAATTAAGTACATTTTTTATGCTAAGTTTTAAGGGGTATATCTACAACATAGTAATGGTGTAACTTAGCTATACCCTAAGTTACACCATTACTACATTGGTGTAACTTAGCAAGCCCATAGCGATTGTAGTCCACCTGTGAAATGGCATTGAGATATCGGTGGAGATATCGAGGGTCAAAAATTCCTGTTTTACACTGGAGAGCTGACCAACAAAAATATACGTGCCTTCAGCCTGCAGCTGCCACGCTCAAGGATAGCAATGACACAGCTTCTGGTGTGAATAGTACTAAACGCTAGAGAAGGATCTCAAAGCAGATGCCAAACTACAAGAATAGACGGAGGTTTCTTTTTGGGCAAGTCCTACTTGTAGGTAAAATGATGATAAGAACATCTTCATAATTGTTTCACGAACTACCCTCAGACAGTCCAGATCTATTGAAAGTGTGGGTAGTCATCCACAAGAGATGTCAGCATGTCTGTTTACCTTCCATCTTTGACCTCTCAGCCACTGCTGCAACTCTCAATCCATAAATTCTAGCTCGAATGAATAATGGCGGCCAAGCTTAAACTCTATTCTGATTCAAAGTTGGACCTAATCGTAGCTTCAGTTTGTATTTTGAAGTCGCATCTTTACTGTTAGGCATACAAGACCAGGCAGTGTGGTCCCTACCCCTTGGCCAGTCCAGCTACATCTGAAGTATAAACACTCTGGTTCATAATTTTGGGAGAGAACAGTTTGTTCCACTCATGAACTATGAAGGAACGTAGGACTGATATGAAATTAAAATGTATTTCTATGCTCAAAATGGTAATTTAGGGCTATAATATGTCCATGTTTAAAGCCTCTGGAAGCATAATGTCAGTATAGAAGCTGCCTGGAGGTATTTGAAGTGTATTTTATTGCTTACAGCCATGAATCTGTTGATGCCCCTGAACATGGTATAGCTAGAACCATGGTAAAGCTAGAAGGTCTACGGAAACTTCTATAAGTGTCTAGAATATGCTTCATTGCACACAAATCTGACTGTCAATCAAAAACAGTAAAGAAAAATGGAATGGTGATCTCTGTCTCTTTCCTTCACAGGCAGCTCTACCACATCCAACAGTGAGTCAATGCTTCATTACAGGGTTTGTGGGGGGGTGCATTTTAAACTGTAATTTTATCTCAAATTAAAGTGAGATTTAAAGATCTTGCCAGTTCAAATCAATCCTTGAACGTATTCATCCTAGAATGAAACTGTTTTTCTGACGGTGTGTTGTCTTAACCCTTTTGGTCTGAACTGATAACGATATTTAAAGGAGTTCATAAAGGATGTTGAATCTCGTATATTTGGTTTGTGGTCATTGAAGGTGCAGTGACTGTTTTGCTATGTGCAGTAGTATGAAAGCTGTTGTATGGTCTCTTTTGATGGTGTTTGCTCTCTAATGTGTGTCCACTGCAGACAGTTCCTTCTCACTGCGCTTGGTTGATGGCCCTGACCGCTGCTCTGGAAGGGTGGAGGTGTACTACGCAGGACAGTGGGGGACAGTGTGTGATGACTGGTGGGAACTAAATGATGCCCACGTGGTCTGCAGACAGCTGGATTGTGGGGAGGCAGTAGATGCTCCTGGAACAGCCCATTTTGGGCAAGGTGGTGGCCAAATCACGCTGGATGACCTGGGATGTTCTGGTACTGAAGGGTCTCTGGACCAGTGTAGCCACAGTGGGTTTGGGATCCACAACTGCGGACACCATGAAGATGCCGGAGTCACCTGCTCTGGTAGGGATCTGCACAATTATGTTACAAAGAGATCTGCAGTTTTAATATTTGTTGATTTCCATGAATGTATTAGCATTCAATGGACAATGTCATTGTATCATTCACCATACTCTGCATTAATGAGTTCATGTTTGTCTTACTCCAAGATCCCTTTAATTTCATGAAAAATCTTTATTTCCTGCCATTTAGCTTGAATAAATTAGAGAATAATGGGAAAATGGGATCTTTTTTGTATCTGAAATTGTCTCCACCAGGGGGCACTCTAATAAACTTTGTCTGATCCTTCACAGACAGCTCAGCCAACAATCAATCTACAGCGTCTCCCTCATCCAACAGTGAGTCAATGCAGTCTTCACGACAGGGCTGGGAGGGGATAGTGCATTCTTAAACTCTACATTTAATTATAAAAGTGAAGTGAGGTATAAAGCTCTTCTCAGGCCAAATCGATATGTGAATGTCTTGTTCCCGATTCCATCCATGTCTAGTCAGAAAATATTTTCTCATCTCATGTTGACCATGCGCGTTCAATTCATGCAGAGATAGTAGAAAGTCCGGTGAATCAGTTCTGAAATTGACAAACAACTTTTAAAAGATAAATTCATGAATATTCTTCTCAACAGTTTAATTCTATGACTGAGATTTTGAATTGAAATTTGTTTAATATTCCTCTAATTTTACACTTTGAGGGTACCATTGATCCTAGAATGAAACAGCGAAGAGTTTTTGTTTTAGAAAGTTTGTTGTTGGAACTATCTTAGCTTGAACTGATGAAAAATATTTAAAGGAATCATAAAGGATAATAAAACTCATATCTGGGTTGTGGTCATTGAAGGTGCAGTGAATGTTTTGGTATGTGCAGTAGTGTGAAAGCTGTTGTTTGGTCTTTTTATATGGTGTTCGCTCTCTAATGTGTGTCCACTGCAGACAGCTCCTTCTCACTGCGCTTGGTTGACGGCCCTGACCGCTGCTCTGGAAGGGTGGAGGTGTACTACGCAGGACAGTGGGGGACAGTGTGTGATGACGGGTGGGATCTAAGTGATGCTCACGTGATCTGCAGACAGCTAGATTGTGGGGAGGCAGTAGATGCTCCTGGAATAGCCCATTTTGGGCAAGGTACCGGCCAAATCACGCTGGATGACCTGGGATGTTCTGGTGATGAAGAGTCTCTGCACCAGTGTAGCCACAGTGGGTTGGGGATCCACAACTGTGGACACCATGAAGATGCTGGGGTCACCTGCTCTGGTAGGGATCTGCACAATTACCTTACAAAGATATCTGCAGTTTTAATATTTGTTGATTTTCACGAATTTATTCACATTCTACTGAAAACATTGCATCATTTTTCATTCTCTGCATACCTTTAGAACGATGGAATTACACTATTTAAACTTGTAGAAGCAAGCCTTTTTTATAAGTTAGCACTGTGTCTCCTCATTTTAAGTCTCTGGATATCATCAAAATGTTGCATTTTGAGGTCTCATTAAAATGTAAGACAATCTGCAGCGATGAAAGTAAAAAAAAAATCACCTATGTCTCAAAATGACCATCAGAATGAGTGGTGTTGTCGGGATCCATTGGGTTTTAAACTGAGTTATGTTTAAGCGAAAGAAAATTAAGTACATTTTTTATGCTAAGTTTTAAGGGGTATATCTACAACATAGTAATGGTGTAACTTAGCTATACCCTAAGTTACACCATTACTACATTGGTGTAACTTAGCAAGCCCATAGCGATTGTAGTCCACCTGTGAAATGGCATTGAGATATCGGTGGAGATATCGAGGGTCAAAAATTCCTGTTTTACACTGGAGAGCTGACCAACAAAAATATACGTGCCTTCAGCCTGCAGCTGCCACGCTCAAGGATAGCAATGACACAGCTTCTGGTGTGAATAGTACTAAACGCTAGAGAAGGATCTCAAAGCAGATGCCAAACTATAAGAATAGACGGAGGTTTCTTTTTGGGCAAGTCCTACTTGTAGGTAAAATGATGATAAGAACATCTTCATAATTGTTTCACGAACTACCCTCAGACAGTCCAGATCTATTGAAAGTGTGGGTAGTCATCCACAAGAGATGTCAGCATGTCTGTTTACCTTCCATCTTTGACCTCTCAGCCACTGCTGCAACTCTCAATCCATAAATTCTAGCTCGAATGAATAATGGCGGCCAAGCTTAAACTCTATTCTGATTCAAAGTTGGACCTAATTGTAGCTTCAGTTTGTATTTTGAAGTCGCATCTTTACTGTTAGGCATACAAGACCAGGCAGTGTGGTCCCTACCCCTTGGCCAGTCCAGCTACATCTGAAGTATAAACACTCTGGTTCATAATTTTGGGAGAGAACAGTTTGTTCCACTCATGAACTATGAAGGAACGTAGGACTGATATGAAATTAAAATGTATTTCTATGCTCAAAATGGTAATTTAGGGCTATAATATGTCCATGTTTAAAGCCTCTGGAAGCATAATGTCAGTATAGAAGCTGCCTGGAGGTATTTGAAGTGTATTTTATTGCTTACAGCCATGAATCTGTTGATGCCCCTGAACATGGTATAGCTAGAACCATGGTAAAGCTAGAAGGTCTACGGAAACTTCTATAAGTGTCTAGAATATGCTTCATTGCACACAAATCTGACTGTCAATCAAAAACAGTAAAGAAAAATGGAATGGTGATCTCTGTCTCTTTCCTTCACAGGCAGCTCTACCACATCCAACAGTGAGTCAATGCTTCATTACAGGGTTTGTGGGGGGGTGCATTTTAAACTGTAATTTTATCTCAAATTAAAGTGAGATTTAAAGATCTTGCCAGTTCAAATCAATCCTTGAACGTATTCATCCTAGAATGAAACTGTTTTTCTGACGGTGTGTTGTCTTAACCCTTTTGGTCTGAACTGATAACGATATTTAAAGGAGTTCATAAAGGATGTTGAATCTCGTATATTTGGTTTGTGGTCATTGAAGGTGCAGTGACTGTTTTGCTATGTGCAGTAGTATGAAAGCTGTTGTATGGTCTCTTTTGATGGTGTTTGCTCTCTAATGTGTGTCCACTGCAGACAGTTCCTTCTCACTGCGCTTGGTTGATGGCCCTGACCGCTGCTCTGGAAGGGTGGAGGTGTACTACGCAGGACAGTGGGGGACAGTGTGTGATGACTGGTGGGAACTAAATGATGCCCACGTGGTCTGCAGACAGCTGGATTGTGGGGAGGCAGTAGATGCTCCTGGAACAGCCCATTTTGGGCAAGGTGGTGGCCAAATCACGCTGGATGACCTGGGATGTTCTGGTACTGAAGGGTCTCTGGACCAGTGTAGCCACAGTGGGTTTGGGATCCACAACTGCGGACACCATGAAGATGCCGGAGTCACCTGCTCTGGTAGGGATCTGCACAATTATGTTACAAAGAGATCTGCAGTTTTAATATTTGTTGATTTTCACTATTCACATTCTACTGAAAACATTGCATCATTTTTCATTCTCTGCATACCTTTAGAACGATGGAATTACACTATTTAAACTTGTAGAAGCAAGCCTTTTTTATAAGTTAGCACTGTGTCTCCTCATGTTAAATCTCTGGACATCATCAAAATGTTGCATTTTGAGGTCTCATTAAAATGTAAGACAATCTGCAGCGATGAAAGTAAAAAAAAATCACCTATGTCTCAAAATGACCATCAGAATGAGTGGTGTTGTCGGGATCCGTTGGGTTTTAAACTGAGTTATGTTTAAGCGAAAGAAAATTAAGTACATTTTTTATGCTAAGTTTTAAGAGGTATATCTACAACATAGTAATGGTGTAACTTAGCTATACCCTAAGTTACACCATTACTACATTGGTGTAACTTAGCAAGCCCATAGCGATTGTAGTCCACCTGTGAAACGGCATTGAAAATATCGGTGGAGATATCGAGGTTCAAAAATTCCTGTTTTACACCGGAGAGCTGACCAACAAAAATATACGTGCCTTCAGCCTGCAGCTGCCACGCTCAAGGATAGCAATGACACAGCTTCTGGTGTGAATAGTACTACACGCTAGAGAAGGATCTTAAAACAGAAGCCAAGCTACAAGAATAGACAGAGGTTTCTTTTTGGGCAAGTCCTATATGTGGAGAAAAAGATGATAAGAAAATCTTCATAATAGTTTTACGAACCACCCTCAGACAGTCCAGATCTATTGAAAGTGTGGATAGTCATCCCTAAACGAGATGTCAGCATGTCTGTTCACCTTCCATCTTTGACCTCTCATCCACTGCTGCAACTCTCAATCCATAAATTCTAGCTCGATTGAATAATGGCGGCCAAGCTTAAACTCTATTCTGATTCAAAGTTGGACCTAATCGTAGCTTCAGTTTGTATTTTGAAGTCGCATCTCTACTGTTAGGCATACAAGACCAGGCAGCGTGGTCCCTACCCCTTGGCCAGTCCAGCTACATCTGAAGTATAAACTCTCTGGTCCATAATTTTGGGAGAGAACAGTTTGTTCCACTCATGAAATATGAAGGAACGTAGGACTGATATGAAATTAAAATGTATTTCTATGCTCAAAATGGTAATTTAGGGCTATAATATGTCCATGTTTAAAGCCGCTGGAAGCATAATGTCACTGTAGAAGCTGCCTGGAGGTATTTGAAGTGTATTTTATTGCTTACAGCCATGAATCTGTTGATGCCCCTGGACATGGTATAGCTAGAACCATGGTAAAGCTAGAAGGTCTATGGAAGCTTCTACGAGTGTCTAGAATATGCTTCATTGCACACAAATCTGACTGCGTCAATCAAAAACAGTGAGGAAAAATGAAATGATGATCTCTGTCTCTTCCCTTCACAGGCAGCTCTACCTCATCTAACAGTGAGTCAATGCTTCATTACAGGGTTTGGGGGGGAGTGCATATTAAACTGTAATTATATCTCAAATTAAAGTGAGATTTAAAGATCTTGCCAGTTCAAATCAATCCTTGAACGTATTCATCCTAGAATGAAACTGTTTGTCTGACAGTGTGTTGTCTTAATCCTTTTGGTCTGAACTAATGAAAAGTATTTAAAGGAGTTCATGAAGTATGATGAAACTCATATATTTGGCTTGTGGTAATTGACGGTGCAGTGAATGTTTTGGTATGTGCAGTAGTATGAAAGCTGTTTTATGGTCTCTTTTCATGGTGTTCGCTCTCTAATGTGTGTCCACTGCAGACAGCTCCTTCTCACTGCGCTTGGTTGATGGCCCTGACCGCTGCTCTGGAAGGGTGGAGGTGTACTACGCAGGACAGTGGGGGACAGTGTGTGATGACGGGTGGGATCTAAGTGATGCCCGCGTGGTCTGCAGACAGCTAGATTGTGGGGAGGCAGTAGATGCTCCTGGAATAGCCCATTTTGGGCAAGGTAGCGGCCAAATCACGCTGGATGACCTGGGATGTTCTGGTACAGAAGGGTCTCTGGACCAGTGTAGCCACAGTGGGTTGGGGATCCACAACTGCGGACACCATGAAGATGCTGGGGTCACCTGCTCTGGTAGGGATCTGCACAATTACGTTACAAAGATGTCTGCAGTTTTAATGTTCATTGATTTCCATGAATTTATTCACATTCAAATGAAAATGTCATTGTATCATTCACCATACTTTGCATTGATGAGTTCATGTTTGTCTTACTGCAAGATCTCTTTAATTTCATGAAAAATCTTTATTTCCTGCCATTTAGCTTGAATAAATTAGAGAATAATGGGAAAATGGGATCTTTTTTGTATCTGAAATTGTCTCCACCAGGGGGCACTCTAATAAACTCTGTCTGATCCTTCACAGACAGCTCATCCAACAATCAATCTACAGCATCTTCCTCCTCTAACAGTGAGTCAATGCAGTCTTCACGACAGGGCTGGGAGGGGATAGTGCTTTCTGAAACTCTACATTTAATTATAAAAGTGAGGTATAAAGCTCTTCTAAGGCCAAATCGATATGTGAATGTCTTTTTCCCAATTCCATCCATGTGCAGTCAAACAATATTTTCTCATCTCAAGTTGACCATGCATGTTCAATTCATAGACAGACAGTTGAAAGTCAGGTGAATCAGTTATGATGTTCACGAACAACTTTTAAAAGATAAATGCATGAATATTCTTCACAACAATTAAATTCCATGATTGAGATTCAGAATAAAATGTCTTTTATATTCCTCCAGTTTCAGGTTACAATTGATCCTAGAATGAAACTGGGAAGAGTTTTTGTTTTAGAGAGTTTGTGGTTGGAACCATCTTTGCCAGAACTGATAAAATATATTTAAGGTACAGTGAATGTTTTGTTATGTGCAGTAATATGAAAGCTGTTGTATGGTCTCTTTTCATGGTGTTCGCTCTCTAATGTGTGTCCACTGCAGACAGTTCCTTCTCACTGCGCTTGGTTGATGGCCCTGACCGCTGCTCTGGAAGGGTGGAGGTGTACTACGCAGGACAGTGGGGGACAGTGTGTGATGACGGGTGGGATCTAAGTGATGCCCACGTGGTCTGCAGACAGCTAGATTGTGGGGAGGCAGTAGATGCTCCTGGAACAGCCCATTTTGGGGCAGGTAGCGGCCAAATCACACTGGACGACCTGGGATGTTCTGGTACTGAGGAGTCTCTGGACCAGTGTAGCCACAGTGGGTTGGGGATCCACAACTGCGCTCATTATGAAGATGCCGGAGTCACCTGCTCTGGTACACATCTCTGCACAATTACATTACAAAGACATCTGATGTTTTAATGTTCGTTAATTTCCATGAATGTGTTAGCATTCAGCTGAAAATATCATTGCAGCATTCACCATATTCTGCATTAAGAGTTCATGTTTGTCTTACTCCAAGATCCCTTTAATTTCATGAAATATCTTTATTTCTTCTCATTTAACTTGAATAAATTAGAGAATAATGGGAAAATGGGATCTTTTTTGTATCTGAAATTGTCTCCACCAGGGAACACTCTAATAAACTTTGTCTGATCCTTCACAGACAGTTCAGTCAACAATCAATCTACAGCATCTTCCTCATCTAACAGTGAGTCAATGCAGTCTTCACGACAGGGCTGGGAGGGGATAGGGCATTCTTAAACTCTACATTTAATTATAAAAGTGAAGTGAGGTATAAAGCTCTTCTCAGGCCAAACCGATATGTGAATGTCTTGTTCCCGATTCCATCCATGTCTAGTCAGACAATATTTTCTCATCTCATGTTGACCATGCGCGTTCAATTCATGCAGAGATAGTAGAAAGTCCGGTGAATCAGTTCTGAAATTGACAAACAACTTTTTAAAGATAAATTCATGAATATTCTTCTCAACAGTTTAATTCTATGACTGAGATTTTGAATTGAAATTTGTTTAATATTCCTCTAATTTTACACTTTGAGGGTACCATTGATCCTAGAATGAAACAGCGAAGAGTTTTTGTTTTAGAAAGTTTGTTGTTGGAACTATCTTAGCTTGAACTGATGAAAAATATTTAAAGGAGTTCATAAAGGATGATGAAACTCATATATTTGGGCTGTGGTAATTGAAGGTGCATTGAATGTTTTGCTATGTGCAGTAGTATGAAAGCTGTTGTTTGGTCTCTTTTCATGGTGTTTGCTCTCTAATGTGTGTCCACTGCAGACAGCTCCTTCTCACTGCGCTTGGTTGATGGCCCTGACGGCTGCTCTGGAAGGGTGGAGGTGTACTACGCAGGACAGTGGGGGACAGTATGTGATGACGGGTGGGAACTAAATGATGCCCAGGTGGTCTGCAGACAGCTAGATTGTGGGGAGGCAGTAGATGCTCCTGGAACAGCCCATTTTGGGGAAGGTGGCGGCCAAATCACGCTGGACGACCTGGGATGTTCTGGTACTGAAGAGTCTCTGGACCAGTGTAGCCACAATGGGTTGGGGATCCACAACTGCGCTCATTATGAAGATGCCGGAGTCACCTGCTCTGGTACACATCTCTGCACAATTACATTACAAAGACATCTGATGTTTTAATGTTCATTAATTTCCATGAATGTGTTAGCATTCAGCTGAAAATATCATTGCAGCATTCACCATATTCTGCATTAAGAGTTCATGTTTGTCTTACTGGAAGATCCCTTTATTTTCATGACTTGAATAAATTAGAGAATAATGGGAAAATGGGATCTTTTTGTATCTGAAATTGTCTCCACCAGGGGGCTTTCTAATACACTCTGTCTGATCCTTCACAGATAGTTCAGTCAACAATCAATCTACAGCATCTTCCTCATCTAACAGTGAGTCAATGCAGTCTTCACGACAGGGCTGGGAGGGGATAGTGCATTCTTAAACTCTACATTTAATTATAAAAGTGAAGTGAGGTATAAAGCTCTACTCAGGCCAAATTGATATGTGAATGTCTTGCTCCCGATCCCATCCATGTGCAGTGAAACAATGTTTTCTCATCTCATGTTGACCATGTGTGTTCAATTCTCGCACAGACGGTATAAAGTCAGGTGAATCGGTTCTGAAGTTGACGAACAACCCTTTTAAAGATGAATGTATGAATATTTTTCTCAACAATTCAATTCCATGATTGAGATTCAAAATTAAATGTTATTCATATTCCTCCAGTTTCAGGTTACAATTGATCCCAGAATGAAACTGGGAAGAGTTTTTGTTTTAGGGAGTTTGTTGTTGGAACTATCTTTGCCAGAACTGGTAAAAAATATTTAAAGGAATTCATAAAGGATGATGAAACTCATATATTTGGGTTGTGGTAATTGAAGGTGCAGTGAATGTTTTGCTATGTGCAGTAGTATGAAAGCTGTTGTTTGGTCTCTTTTTATGGTGTTCGCTCTCTAATGTGTGTCCACTGCAGACAGCTCCTTCTCACTGCGCTTGGTTGATGGCCCTGACCGCTGCTCTGGAAGGGTGGAGGTGTACTACGCAGGACAGTGGGGGACAGTGTGTGATGACGGGTGGGAACTAAATGATGCCCACGTGGTCTGCAGACAGCTGGATTGTGGGGAGGCAGTAGATGCTCCTGGAACAGCCCATTTTGGGGCAGGTACTGGCCAAATCACGCTGGATGACCTGGGATGTTCTGGTACAGAAGAGTCTCTGGACCAGTGTAGCCACAGTGGGTTGGGGATCCACAACTGCGGACACCATGAAGATGCCGGAGTCACCTGCTCTGGTACACATCTCTGCACAATTCCATTACAAAGACATCTGCAGATTTAATGTTCATTAATTTCCATGAAATTTAGCATTCATCTGAAAATATCATTGCAGCATTCACCATATTCTGCATTAAGAGTTCATGTTTGTCTTACTGGAAGATCCCTTTATTTTCATAATTTGAATGAATTAGAGAATAATGGGAAAATGGGATCTTTTTTGTATCTGAAATTGTCTCCACCAGGGGGCATTCTAATACACTCTGTCTGATCCTTCACAGACAGCTCTGTCAACAATCAATCTACAGCATCTTCCTCGTCCAACAGTGAGTCAATGCAGTCTTCATGACAGGACTGGGAAGGGACAGTGGATTCTTAAACTCTAAATCTATCTATAGAAGTGAAGTAATGTATAAAGGTTTTCTCAGGCCAAATTGATATGTGAATGTCTTGCTCCCGATTCCATCCATGTGCAGTGAAACAATGTTTTCTCATCTCAAGTTGACCATGTGTGTTCAATTCTCGCACAGACGGGATAAAGTCAGGTGAATCGGTTCTGAAGTTGACGAACAACCCTTTTAAAGATGAATGCATGAATATTTTTCTCAACAATTCAATTCCGTGATTGAGATTCAAAATTAAATGTCGTTCATATTCCTCCAGTTTCAGGTTACAATTGATCCCAGAATGAAACTGGGAAGAGTTTTTGTTTTAGAGAGTTTGTTGTTGGAACTATCTTTGCCAGAACTGATAAAAAATATTTAAAGGAATTCATAAAGGATTATGAAACTCATATATTTGGGTTGTGGTAATTGTAGGTGCAGTGAATGTTTTGCTATGTGCAGTAGTATGAAAGCTGTTGTTTGGTCTCTTTTCATGGTGTTCGCTCTCTAATGTGTGTCCACTGCAGACAGCTCCTTCTCACTGCGCTTGGTTGATGGCCCTGACCGCTGCTCTGGAAGGGTGGAGGTGTACTACGCAGGACAGTGGGGGACAGTGTGTGATGACGGGTGGGATCTAAGTGATGCCAACGTGGTCTGCAGACAGCTAGATTGTGGGGAGGCAGTAGATGCTCCTGGAACAGCCCATTTTGGAGAAGGTACTGGCCAAATCACACTGGATGACCTGGGATGTTCTGGTACTGAGGAGTCTCTGGACCAGTGTAGCCACAGTGGGTTGGGGATCCACAACTGCGCTCATTCTGAAGATGCTGGAGTCACCTGCTCTGGTAGGAATCTCCACAGAATTACGTTACAAAGACATCTGCAGTTTTAATGTTTGTTGATTTCCATGAATGTATAAGCATTCAATGGACAATGTCATTGTATCATTCACCATACTCTGCATTAATGAGTTCATGTTTGTCTTACTCCAAGATCCCTTTAATTTCATGAAAAATCTTTATTTCCTGCCATTTAACTTGAATAAATTAGAGAATAATGGGAAAATTGGATCTTTTTTGTATCTGAAATTGTTTCCACCAGGGGGCACTCTAATGTACTTTGTCTGATCCTTCACAGACAGTTCAGTCAACTATCAATCCACAGCGTCTCCCTCATCCAACAGTGAGTCAATGCAGTCTTCACGACAGGGCTGGGAGGGGATAGTGCATTCTTAAACTCTACATTTAATTATAAAAGTGAAGTGAGGTATAAAGCTCTTCTCAGGCCAAATCGATATGTGAATGTCTTGTTCCCGATTCCATCCATGTGTAGTCAAACAATATTTTCTCATCTCAAGTTGACCATGTGTGTTCAATTTATGCAGAGACAGTAGAAAGTAAGGTGAATCAGTTCTGAAACTGACAAACAACTTTTAACAGATAAATTCATGAATATTCTTCTCAACAGTTTAATTCTTTGACTGAGATTCGTAATTGAAATTTGTTTAATATTCCTCCAATTTTACACTTTAAGGTTACCATTGATCCTAGAATGAAACTGGGAAGAGTTGGTGTTTCAGAGAATTTGTTGCTGGAACTATCATAGCCTCAACGGATAAAAATTTTCAACAAATTCATAAAGGATGATGAATCTCATATATTTGCTTTCTGCTCATTGAAGGTGCAGTGAATGTTTTGGTATGTGCAGTAGTATAAAAGCTGTTGTATGGTCTCTTTTGATGGTGTTTGCTCTCTAATGTGTGTCCACTGCAGACAGCTCCTTCTCACTGCGCTTGGTTGATGGCCCTGACCGCTGCTCTGGAAGGGTGGAGGTGTACTACGCAGGACAGTGGGGGACAGTGTGTGATGACGGGTGGGATCTAAGTGATGCCCACGTGGTCTGCAGACAGCTGGATTGTGGGGAGGCAGTAGATGCTCCTGGAACAGCCCATTTTGGGCAAGGTGGCGGCCAAATCACGCTGGATGACCTGGGGTGTTCTGGTACTGAAGGGTCTCTGGACCAGTGTAGCCACAGTGGGTTGGGGATCCACAACTGCGGACACCATGAAGATGCCGGAGTCACCTGCTCTGGTACACATAGCTCAGGAGGTAAGACGGATTGTCTGGCAGTCGGAGGGTTGCCGGTTCAAATCCCGCCCTGTGTGTGTTGAAGTGTCCTTGAGCAAGACACCTAACCTCTAACTGCTCTGGTGAATGAGAGGCATCAATTGTAAAGCGCTTTGGATAAAAGCGCTATATAAAGGCAGTCCATTTACATCTCTGCACAATTACATTACAAAGACATCTGCAGATTTAATGTTCATTAATTTCCATGAAATTTAGCATTCATCTGAAAATATCATTGCAGCATTCACCATATTCTGCATTAAGAGTTCATGTTTGTCTTACTGGAAGATCCCTTTATTTTCATAATTTGAATGAATTAGAGAATAATGGGAAAATGGGATCTTTTTTGTATCTGAAATTGTCTCCACCAGGGGGCATTCTAATACACTCTGTCTGATCCTTCACAGACAGCTCTGTCAACAATCAATCTACAGCATCTTCCTCGTCCAACAGTGAGTCAATGCAGTCTTCATGACAGGACTGGGAAGGGACAGTGGATTCTTAAACTCTAAATCTATCTATAGAAGTGAAGTAATGTATAAAGGTTTTCTCAGGCCAAATTGATATGTGAATGTCTTGCTCCCGATTCCATCCATGTGCAGTGAAACAATGTTTTCTCATCTCAAGTTGACCATGTGTGTTCAATTCTCGCACAGACGGGATAAAGTCAGGTGAATCGGTTCTGAAGTTGACGAACAACCCTTTTAAAGATGAATGCATGAATATTTTTCTCAACAATTCAATTCCGTGATTGAGATTCAAAATTAAATGTTATTCATATTCCTCCAGTTTCAGGTTACAATTGATCCCAGAATGAAACTGGGAAGAGTTTTTGTTTTAGGGAGTTTGTTGTTGGAACTATCTTTGCCAGAACTGGTAAAAAATATTTAAAGGAATTCATAAAGGATGATGAAACTCATATATTTGGGTTGTGGTAATTGAAGGTGCAGTGAATGTTTTGCTATGTGCAGTAGTATGAAAGCTGTTGTTTGGTCTCTTTTTATGGTGTTCGCTCTCTAATGTGTGTCCACTGCAGACAGCTCCTTCTCACTGCGCTTGGTTGATGGCCCTGACCGCTGCTCTGGAAGGGTGGAGGTGTACTACGCAGGACAGTGGGGGACAGTGTGTGATGACGGGTGGGAACTAAATGATGCCCACGTGGTCTGCAGACAGCTGGATTGTGGGGAGGCAGTAGATGCTCCTGGAACAGCCCATTTTGGGGCAGGTACTGGCCATATCACGCTGGATGACCTGGGATGTTCTGGTACAGAAGAGTCTCTGGACCAGTGTAGCCACAGTGGGTTGGGGATCCACAACTGCGGACACCATGAAGATGCCGGAGTCACCTGCTCTGGTACACATCTCTGCACAATTCCATTACAAAGACATCTGCAGATTTAATGTTCATTAATTTCCATGAAATTTAGCATTCATCTGAAAATATCATTGCAGCATTCACCATATTCTGCATTAAGAGTTCATGTTTGTCTTACTGGAAGATCCCTTTATTTTCATAATTTGAATGAATTAGAGAATAATGGGAAAATGGGATCTTTTTTGTATCTGAAATTGTCTCCACCAGGGGGCATTCTAATACACTCTGTCTGATCCTTCACAGACAGCTCTGTCAACAATCAATCTACAGCATCTTCCTCGTCCAACAGTGAGTCAATGCAGTCTTCATGACAGGACTGGGAAGGGACAGTGGATTCTTAAACTCTAAATCTATCTATAGAAGTGAAGTAATGTATAAAGGTTTTCTCAGGCCAAATTGATATGTGAATGTCTTGCTCCCGATTCCATCCATGTGCAGTGAAACAATGTTTTCTCATCTCAAGTTGACCATGTGTGTTCAATTCTCGCACAGACGGGATAAAGTCAGGTGAATCGGTTCTGAAGTTGACGAACAACCCTTTTAAAGATAAATGCATGAATATTTTTCTCAACAATTCAATTCCGTGATTGAGATTCAAAATTAAATGTCGTTCATATTCCTCCAGTTTCAGGTTACAATTGATCCCAGAATGAAACTGGGAAGAGTTTTTGTTTTAGAGAGTTTGTTGTTGGAACTATCTTTGCCAGAACTGATAAAAAATATTTAAAGGAATTCATAAAGGATTATGAAACTCATATATTTGGGTTGTGGTAATTGTAGGTGCAGTGAATGTTTTGCTATGTGCAGTAGTATGAAAGCTGTTGTTTGGTCTCTTTTCATGGTGTTCGCTCTCTAATGTGTGTCCACTGCAGACAGCTCCTTCTCACTGCGCTTGGTTGATGGCCCTGACCGCTGCTCTGGAAGGGTGGAGGTGTACTACGCAGGACAGTGGGGGACAGTGTGTGATGACGGGTGGGATCTAAGTGATGCCAACGTGGTCTGCAGACAGCTAGATTGTGGGGAGGCAGTAGATGCTCCTGGAACAGCCCATTTTGGAGAAGGTACTGGCCAAATCACACTGGATGACCTGGGATGTTCTGGTACTGAGGAGTCTCTGGACCAGTGTAGCCACAGTGGGTTGGGGATCCACAACTGCGCTCATTCTGAAGATGCTGGAGTCACCTGCTCTGGTAGGAATCTCCACAGAATTACGTTACAAAGACATCTGCAGTTTTAATGTTTGTTGATTTCCATGAATGTATAAGCATTCAATGGACAATGTCATTGTATCATTCACCATACTCTGCATTAATGAGTTCATGTTTGTCTTACTCCAAGATCCCTTTAATTTCATGAAAAATCTTTATTTCCTGCCATTTAACTTGAATAAATTAGAGAATAATGGGAAAATTGGATCTTTTTTGTATCTGAAATTGTTTCCACCAGGGGGCACTCTAATGTACTTTGTCTGATCCTTCACAGACAGTTCAGTCAACTATCAATCCACAGCGTCTCCCTCATCCAACAGTGAGTCAATGCAGTCTTCACGACAGGGCTGGGAGGGGATAGTGCATTCTTAAACTCTACATTTAATTATTAAAGTGAAGTGAGGTATAAAGCTCTTCTCAGGCCAAATCGATATGTGAATGTCTTGTTCCCGATTCCATCCATGTGTAGTCAAACAATATTTTCTCATCTCAAGTTGACCATGTGTGTTCAATTTATGCAGAGACAGTAGAAAGTCAGGTGAATCAGTTCTGAAACTGACAAACAACTTTTAACAGATAAATTCATGAATATTCTTCTCAACAGTTTAATTCTTTGACTGAGATTCGTAATTGAAATTTGTTTAATATTCCTCCAATTTTACACTTTAAGGTTACCATTGATCCTAGAATGAAACTGGGAAGAGTTGGTGTTTCAGAGAATTTGTTGCTGGAACTATCATAGCCTCAACGGATAAAAATTTTTCAACAAATTCATAAACGATGATGAATCTCATATATTTGCTTTGTGGTCATTGAAGGTGTAGTTAACGTTTTGGTATGTGCAGTAGTATGAAAGCTGTTGTATGGTCTCTTTTCATGGTGTTCGCTCTCTAATGTGTGTCCACTGCAGACAGCTCCTTGTCACTGCGCTTGGTTGATGGCCCTGACCGCTGCTCTGGAAGGGTGGAGGTGTACTACGCAGGACAGTGGGGGACAGTGTGTGATGACGGGTGGGATCTAAGTGATGCCCACGTGGTCTGCAGACAGCTAGATTGTGGGGAGGCAGTAGATGCTCCTGGAACAGCCCATTTTGGAGAAGGTACCGGCCAAATCACGCTGGATGACCTGGGATGTTCTGGTACTGAAGAGTCTCTGGACCAGTGTAGCCACAGTGGGTTGGGGATCCACAACTGCGCTCATTCTGAAGATGCTGGAGTCACCTGCTCTGGTAGGAATCTCCACAGAATTATGTTACAAAGACATCTGCGGTTTTAATGTTCGTATCTCACAGAATATTGTGGTTTTCTCTCAGAGTCCAGATGATATTCAGGGAGATATCAGCACAATGCCATCAGCTGGAAAGCTTAAAAATTCCTTTGTGTTAATAGTTGTCACGCTAAATTCATTTGTGCATTTTTTACACTGCTTTTTGAAGTAAAACACGTCGAGTTTCAGGCATAATTTTGACCCTTTAGGCTATCCATACATTGCCACCAGTCTCTCATGCGAGTCCCATATTAATCTCATTCAATTAATTACACGTCTTGATGGCTACGTACGTATAGGCTGGGCTTTATTCTTAGTCAGGGAATCTAGACCTGGTACTTTTCACCCACCATACCTTTTTTGAGAATGCATCACGTCTGAGAAAGACAGCCATGTTTTTGTGGCTGCCAACGGTCTTGCATGGGGGTCATTCCTATGTTCCCAGGGTCCTATGTTCCCCAGCTCTACATATTTGCTCTCTCAAGGTCCTATTTTCCCAGGGTCCTGTGTTCCCCAGCTCTAAAAATCAAATAAAATGATAAGCATTGGTTTTTGTTGTGTTCATATAGCTGTTTTGAAGCCTTGTTCCAATAATAAAAAAAAAACGAAATAATATTTATGAAATATTTTTACTTGAAATGGGTCAAATTTGACCCGAACACAATAGGAGGGTTAATGTGTGTTGACAGAATATTGAACTGGGGAACATAGGACCCTGGGAACATAGATACGCTCCCCTCGCATGTGTTTGCTGTGCACCATGATAATGGCCTCGCGTTGCTGGCTTGGCCTCACATGTCTCCCAGATGGCCCTTGACATCATATTCCGTAATGAATACTGGCTAAAGCACTGATAGAGGAATTTTCCCTCAGGTGTAAAATAAGCTTTACACTTTTTCTCTTCCTGCGCATTTCAAGTTCGTATTGTGAACAGGAATTTAAACGGAAAGTTCACTTTCTGGATTTTTAAAAATGTGTTTTCATTTTCTTGTGTTTTTTTTTAATTGAACCAGAGCATTGTTGTGTGCAATGAAAGATATTTTAGAAGCCTTCAGGCTTTTCTCACTACCAGAGAGCTGCATAATGTCTGGTATCGTATTCTATATGCAAATGAATTAGTACAGCATAGCTGCACCTGGCTCATGAAGCTCGAATCGAACTGTCAGACTAGCCAAGGCAGATCAGATATGAGTCAGGATTCAGCAATTACATGGCCTAATTCTTGCTTCAAATGTTTTCATAAACATATTTGTGGGCAGCAACAATTTTCTGGCTGGATATCTTGATTGATACCTATATGACATAGCAGTACCTCGAAAGAGGTACTCCGATATCACGATTGGGGGGGGGGGGGCCAGAGTGGAATGCAGAAATGATTGTTCAAACGTTAGAAGGCAGCACCAAGTGCTTTTACAAGTTTTTTCTGCCGAATGTTATTATTTCAGAAATGTTTAAATAATGGCATGGATTAAAATGTTTCATTATGAAGTAGGCATACAAACACGTTTAGAGCTCTGGTGAAGAGGTTGCACCGATTAAAAACTGAGAAGGAAAGAACTACCAACATGGAATAGAATTCAGTTTTTCCTTTATAACTGTGATGAAAGGCTATTAAATTGGCTGTAAGCCCTCTGGTAGTACAACATTGCTGTACAAGTTACTTGCAGCTTTTAAGTGCATTTTCACAATTACAAACATGAGCCCATCGGTGCTCTGGCAGGTTGTCTTAAAATTTTGTAAGTATCTAAAATATTCTTCATTGTACACAAAACTGTCAGACCCAATCAGAAACATTCACTAAAAATTAAATATTCTTAGAACTGGAGTAAGTGAGACATTCCAACTGATCTCCACCAGGGGGTGCTCTGTTGCTTTCCTTCATGGACAATTCAACAGAATATTTTTATGCCTCCGTGACCAGAGGCATTATGTTTTCGGGTTGTCCGTCTGTCCGTCCGTCTGTCCTTCCGTCCTTCCGTTCGTCCCGATTCTCGTGAACGCGATATCTCAGGAACGCCTTGAGGGAATTTCTTCAAATTTGGCACAAACGTCCACTTGGACTTAAGGATGAACTGATTAGATTTTGGTGGTCAAAGGTCAAGGTCACTGTGACCTCACAAAACACGTTTTTGGCCATAACTCAAGAATTCATACACTAATTATGACAAAGTTTCACACAAATGTCTTATAGGATAAAATGATGACGTGATGATATTTTATATCCAAACTGACTACTGGTTGGCGGAGGCATACAACCGCGATGCGAGTATTTCTAGTTTCACATGAAGTTTAAGGTGCATGCTCCGTTCATTCACAGACATATTGGGCTGAACAGTGAATTTCATTAACTTCAATTCAGAAAAAAGTGCTCATGCTCCCCTTCAAGGTTAAAATTCATCCTAGAAAAAAACTGGAGAGTTTGTTTTTGAGTGTGTTCCACACGCTGAACCTGATTGGTTAGAATTTTTTAAAAATATTTTAAAAAATATATATTAATGAAGGTTGATGATAACGCATATCTGAACTGTGGTGTGAAATGAAGGTCCAGTGAATGTTCTGGGTTGTTCAGTAGCAGCAGGAAAACTGCTTAACGTTGTCTTCTGTCATGGGTCCCCTTTAATGCATGTCCAGGGGCTTGGGTATGAGGACAGGGGGTGCGGGGCCAATTCAGGGGCCTCTATGGCCCAATTATTCTAGAAAATCGCCGTGACCGGATAATGCACATCTGTATACGCATTTTGCACTTAGTCACAGAAACAAATCAACCCACTTGTTGAGTACTGTTGTTGAGTACACTGGATGAGTAAGTTGTTAAATAGATGCAATTTTCTCTAAATGTAGGGTACTTGTTATCCCAGGAGGATATACTTATTTCTGGGAGTTTTACTGAGTATATTTGGGAGAATATTTTTCAGGAAGTAAATAGCCATTTTGGCTCCATACAACGACAGCAGCTTTGCTTTAAAATAGCAGCTTTGCTTTAAAATGAAGCGTGACTCGCTGACATTTTCCTTTCATAGCAACGACACGTGAGCATGGCCACAAGGCTGATATCTAGTGTTTAGGTCATCAGTGCGCTAGGTTCAATTTAGTCAGGAAATGTTGTTATGTTATGTCATAATACTTCCACAGCATGGCTGGGAAATAGTGTGGAGCATATTTTCACATACTGCCCCTCGCACACTAAAACGTACACACTAAGCAGTAAGCAGCATGCTTAACAGAAAGTACATATTTTGAGGACAGCTGTTAGGAGGCAGATTCAGACACAGCACTTTGATAGGCTACAGCAACACGTACACACACACTTGCACGTGTGGACATGCACACGCAGGCACACGCAGCTACCAGTCCGTCGCAAATGAGCAGTGTTGGCTACATTTCTTTGCTAGCTGCTTGCCGGATTGGCCCAACGTTACCCGTTACTTTTTAGTGTGGACCTAATTAACAAATGTTAGCTGGTCAGCTATCTCGGTTTCTTGCGGTAGCAGCCACTTGAGAGGGATGGTGGACACAAAATGTTAAGACGAAGCTGAAATGGAACCCAAATTTAGGCACAGCATCCAAAAAAAGAATCTAAAAGTGAAGAAGGTACAGTAGTTAACTAGAAAAGCACACTATTTAACCTACCGTTTAATCATCTAACATCGTTATGATTTCTGTTTTCAGGTTCCGTCCCAGAAGGTGCATAACAGGACTGCGATATCTGAGCACGCCTGTTCATCCTGCCCACCTGTGGAAACCGTGCACATTTTTAACCCACCCAAAGGATCAAATCTCCCTCCTTTCTTACCTGACCTCCTGTTCCAATGTCCTGCCTGCGTGTGCACTGGGGTCATCTGCGGTTCATTATTTTCTGGGTGTTAATCTGGCAGTGACAGGAGTGAAACATAGTGCCTCGTTTGAGTGTTAGGGGGTGGTGCTTTAGAGAGCTGGGAGGTGTCTGTGAAAATAAATAGATTTGCAAGCTTTAATTTGTGTGGAGCTTCCTCTTCTTCTCCGTGTGCAAATTTACCACAGAAAACAGACCAGAGCCACATCCCTCCAAACTGTGAAAATGGGAGGATTTCTGTCAAAATACCAAGCAGCCAGGTAAAAAAAAAAAAAAAAAAAAAGGACTTTGCAAACAAAATAATGATCACTGGTGTGCAGGCAGACAGACAGGCAGACAGACGTGTTGTAATCGTACTGAAGAGCGCTCTGCTTTTAGATCGGAGGACTGCAACCCCCGATGGGGTTTTAACTGGAGCCAGAGATTATTTCACAAATGGGACTGTGGCCACTGTGTTGACCCGATCTGCTTTCAAAACACAGTTCCTGTCAGGTAATGCCAAAGAAGAGAACTCTGGCAGTTCCATTTGCTGCCACAAGAGGGATCAGTGTTGACTGCACTTGGTTCATTATGGTAATGCATGGCTTTAAAGCAGGGTTTCCCAACCGGTGTGCCGTCAGGTGTGCCATGTGAAAAATCCTTGTAATGTAATGTTCAAATGAATTTAAAAAAACTTAAATGAACAAATCCCATTCACAAAAGCCTAAATGAATGTCATTACATTGCATATCGCTTAATTAAAACCCCAAAAGAATATTTAGGCGTACTGTTGGCACGTCACATCAACGTCAATACGTCGCTCGCGGTTTTTTTCTTTTGAGTGTGGTGTGCCATGAGATTCTGTAAATTTGGAAGTGTGCCGCGGAAGGAAAAAGGTTGGGAAACGCTGCCTTAAAGGACAGCTCATTTTCTGGGGTTTTCTAATATTATTAGTAGTGCATGTTTACACTGACCCCGTTCCTGTTCGGATCAGAAGATTTTTGATTTTCTTGTCTTCAGCAGGTGAAACACAAGTTCAATTAGATTCAGATCTGGTGATTAACTTATACAGTAAAGACACTTATTAGCCCTGAAAGACTCCTTGGTTGCTTTAGCAGTGTGTTCGGGGGTCAGTGTCCTGCTGCAAGGTGAAGCACTGTCCAGTGAGTTTTTTAGGGATTTGGTTGGATCTGGGCAGATCAGATGTTTCTGTTCACTTCAGTATTGATCCTGCAGCTGCCATCAGCAGCCACATCACCAAAGAAGATAAGTGAGCCAGTTCCAGTGGCAACCATACATGCCCAAGCCATAACACTACCACCTCCATGTTTCAGATCAGGTCGCATGCCTTGGATCATGGGCAGTTCCTTTCTTTCTGCACACTTTCCTCTTTCCATCACTTTGGCACAGGTTAATACTCATCTCATCTGTCCATGAGACTTCGTTGCAGAACTCTTGAGTTTTTTTAATGCTCTTTTTAGCAAACACCGATCTCACCCTTCTGTTCTTGAGGCTTACCAGTGGTCTGTGTTTTGCAGAGAATGCTCTGAGCTTATGCTGGGGCATCTTTGGTCCTCATGTTGAGAGACAACAGAAACTGTTTATTCTCATTTTCAGTTGGGACTATTGGATGACACATTAACTAAATCTCCTGATCGGATGGGACATCAAGTTAGAGCCTTTGATTGGTTGGGGCATTGTATCACCTGTTTACTGGTTCCTGTAACCCCCAGGACCATGGATCTCCTGAATCAAGAGTGGACACAATGCTCTAGAGTGATTCCACACATTATATCAGGCATGGTAAGAGCCCTCGACTAGACATGGAAATCAATACTGTAATTCCTGTAACATTGGATGGTTTCCATTTATTTCAGACACCACTGCACATGCATCAATATTCTGTCTCTCCTCAATGTAGAACATTTAAGAGTCATGTTACTTTATTCACATGGGAACACGTGACATTCTTATGAATCACAAATTGTTCATATAGTTAGTATGTTGACTTCATGTAGTCGGAATCCCAGACTGTTTTCACAAAAACATATTTAGTCAAATGGCTACAGGATACGTGCCCACCCTGTTTTTGTCTGCTGGCTGAACAGGTCACAATAATCTAATAGCGTTTACTACAATGTAATGGTTATGATTGGGTTAAAAACCTGAAAGAAATATCAAGACAACAATCAATTGTCACTTTTGAAGAATATAACCACAATTTGAATCCAGTTTTCTGGTCCTTTAAGGATATGTATATACTTTGTTTCACCATGTTGAAATGACATTGGGCTTTTTATATATAGGCCCTCCATTTAGGGGCACCATAATGTTTGAGACATTATTGTTATGTAAATTAAAGTAGTCATGTTGAGTACTTTCTTGCATATCCTTTGCATGCATTGACTGCCTGAAGTCTATGACCCATTGCCATGACCAGGTGCTGATTATCTTTGATGATGCTCTGCCAGGCCTGTACCCAGGCCCATCTTCAGCCCCTGCTCGTTTTTGGGGCTAGTTCAGTTAAGTTTTCTCTTCAGCATATGAAATGTGTTCATATTCAGTTTGACTCAGATCAAGTGAATGACTTGGTCAGTCAAGAATTTTCCAGTTTTTAACTTTGAACAACTCCTTTGTTGCTTTAGCTATATGTTTGGAATCATTGTCTTATGGTAGGATGAAGCACTGTCCAATGAGTTTTGAGGAATTTAGTTGAACTTGAGCAGATAAGATACTTCAGTACACTTCAGAATCAATTCTGCAGCTACTATCAGCAGTTACATCATCAACTCCAGACAAGTAGGCCAGCATCTGAGGCAGCCATACATGCCCAACCATAACACCCCCCTCCCCCAGGTTTCACAGAAGAGGGGGGTCCTTCAGATCTTAGGCAGTATGTGTATGCATAGTTCATACAGTGAATATGCTGTACCAGTGCTTAGGGAAGTGCCCTTGCCTGCATATTGGACAAACACTCCAGCAGATAAAAAGCCTTTACTCTGCCATTGGACAGGTATCAGCATTCAAGGGCTTTGATTCCATCCATATAGCACCAAAGGAACTAACCGCACTTTGGAGCTCCACACTTTGCTCTCGCCGTTTCTCTGCTTCAAGTGAATCTTGGTCTCATCTGGCCACAAGACCTTTTTCCAGAACGCTGTAGGCTCTTTTTGGCACTAAAACTGAAAGCTGGCTAACCTGCTTTTGTAGCTAACTAGCTTGCAGTGTAGCCTCTGTAGTTCTGTTCGTGATGTCTTCTGCAGACAGCAGTTACTGATGCATTCACACCTGCCTCCTGAAGAGTGTTCTTGTTTAGTCAGATCGGTTTTTGTTTCTTTATTATGGTGCGAATTCTTTGGCTATGATCTGTAGAGGACTTCATTGGCCTACCAGACCCTTTGCAATTACTGAGCCCAACTGTGCTCTTTCTTATTGATGTTCCAATGTCTCTGACTATTTTTTTCAACCTCATAATGGCTTCCTTGACTTTCATTAGCAGAACTTTCTCATGTTGACAAATGGCAACAACAGACTCTAAGCACAATGAAAAGCCTTGAATCAAGACACTAAATACTGAAAGCTCTTATACCTGAACTAAGGAAGAAGTTGAATACACCTGATTAGAAACGCCTGTGAAGTCATTGGTCCAAAACATTATGGTGTCCTGAAATGGGAGGACGTGATGTGCACCCAGCTCAGAGAACATTACATTAGGTTTATTCGGCAGACGCTTTTATCCATAGTGGGGTACAATAACTGCATACCGAAGGTCATTGGACAACTACAAAACACAGGTCCAATAAGGTACAATACTACTTATGTAACAGTTATCCATAGTCATGAACACATTAAGTCCGAAAGTTACGGCAAGTGAAACTAGAAGGCATGACGATGAGCTACAACATCAAGATTATGATACAAATGCAATGTAAGTGCTGGATGGAGATGGGTGTAACATGAATGTGCTACAGGAACAAAGTAGAAGGATACAAGTGATAAGACTGATCCTAGATTGGGAGAGCCCCGCAGAGTGGTGATAGTTAGTCCAGGTACAGTCTGAAGAGATGCGTCTTCAGACCACAACAGGACACATGGCTCAGATGCAGAGACTATGGCTCAGATGCAGAGACTATGGTGCAGATGTAGAGGCTATGGCTCAGATGCAGAGATTATGGCTCAGATGCAGAGACTATGGTGCAGATGCAGAGGGTATGGCTCAGATGCAGAGACTATGGTGCAGATGTAGAGGCTATGGCTCAGATGCAGAGACTATGGCTCAGATGCAGAGACTATGACTCAGATGCAGAGACTATGGTGCAGATGCAGAGGGTATGGCTCAGATGCAGAGACTATGGTGCAGATGTAGAGGCTATGGCTCAGATGCAGAGACGATGGCTCAGATGCAGAGACTATGGTGCAGATGCAGAGACTACGGCTCAGATGCAGAGACTATGGTGCAGATGCAGAGAGAATGGCTCAGATGCAGAGACTATGGCTCAGATGTAGAGACTATGACTCAGATGCAGAGACTATGGCGCAGATGCAGAGACTATGGTGCAGATGTAGAGACTATGGCTCAGATATAGAGACTATGGTGCAGATGCAGAGACTATGGTGCAGATGCAGAGACTATGGCTCAGATATGGAGACTATGGTGCAGATGCAGAGACTATGGCTCAGATGCAGAGACTATGGTGCACATGCAGAGACTATGGAGTATGCAAGGCCATATCCTCTCAGTCTGCCCCTGCCCAACTTCCCAGTAATGCACACAGTCATGGCACGAGGTTTTATTAATGGGGCAGGAGCTGGCTGTCCTCACTCGCTTCATAATTAATGCCCACCAGCATTAGAGAACAGCCTAGCCGGAGAGAGGGAAGAACTGAAGAGCAGCACAGATAAAGTAATGGGAGAGAAGAGGAGAGTGAGAAACAGAGAGACGAGACCGAGCTCTAGCCTTTCCGCCATCCTTGGTGAAATTGAGGACCACCAGGGTGGAGGAAGAATGTGATTTCAGGCCGGGTGGGCGTGAAACTGTGATCACGGACCAGGAGCTGGGGGGTGCAGGATATTGTGATTGCAGACCGGGGGGAAATTATCATTTTCCCTTCATTTGGTGCCCCCCCCAGACTGATTGCACCTCAGGTGACCGCCTATACTGCCTGGGCCTAGCACTGAACATGAGAGAGAGAAACAGTTTGTGAGAAAAAGAGGGAGGGGTAGAGACAGGAAGAAGGGGATGTGAATGATGCCATGTATGTGTGTGTGTGTGTGTGTGTGAGAGAGAGAGAAAGAGAAAGAGAGTGAGTGTGTGTGTTTTTGTACTCAGGCCACATGACACTGAAGTCAAATCCCTGCTCTATGCAGATGACCTGGTCCTGTTGTCTCCCAGAGAAGGATTTCAGCAGAGTCAGGCTCTGTTACAGTAGTACCCCTGCAGTATACATGAATCAGACCACAATATTTGAGAGCAAAGTCTGACTTTCGATTATACTCACCTAGGTCTGACCCCCGATTATACTCACCTGGGTTTGACTATCGATTATACTCACCTGGATCTGACCCCCGATTATATTCACCTGGGTCTGACTATCGATTATACTAACCTGGGTCTGACTATCGATTATACTCACCTGGGTTTGACTATCGATTATACTCACCTGGATCTGACCCCCGATTATATTCACCTGGGTCTGACTATCGATTATACTCACCTGGGTCTGACCCCAGATTATACTCACTTGGATTTGACCATCGATTATACTCACCTGGATTTGACCATCAATTATACTCACCTGCGTCTGACCATCGATTATACTCACCTGCGTCTGACCATCGATTATACTCACCTGGATCTGACCATCGATTATACTGACCTGGATTTGACCATCAATTATACTCACCTGGGTCTGACCATCGATTATACTCACCTGGATCTGACCATCGATAATACTCACCTAGGACTGACTATCGATTATACTCACCTGGATTTGACCATCGATTATACTCACCTGGGTCTGACAATCGATTATACTCACCTGGGTCTGACCATCCGTGCCTCTAGGACATTTGACCTTACAGTAAAAGGAGGGGTTTTCTCTGTACTTGTTAATATTCACCCAGACCTTGTCAATAGCCAACAGCCTTCCAATGTACAGCTATGATATATGGGGCGACATAGCTCAGGAGGTAAGACCGATTGTCTGGCAGTCGGAGGGTTGCCGGTTCAAACCCTGCCCTGGGCATGTCGAAGTGTCCTTGAGCAAGACACCTAACCCCTAACTGCTCTGGCGAATGAGAGGCATCAATTGTATAGCGCTTTGGATAAAAGCGCTATATAAATGCAGTCCATTTACCACTCAAATTGAAATATGGAAGAATGAAGTAATTCCAAAATTATATTCTTTAAAATATCTTAAGAATGCAATATCTTTAATCCAATACAAATGCTCGAGTAGGCATACAGAAATGAGCCTCAAGATACTGTGACCTCTTGTGACACTGACTTGTTCCAGCATAAAGCTCAGCTGTACCAAGAGCTGAAACCAGAAAAAGTTCACTGATCAAAGCAACTCCCCCATCAGGACAGCACTGCAACCACACTTCCAATTAGATTAAACCATTTTTACCAGCTCCTCAAAAACTCTATCCAGACCAGGGGGATGCAAAGATCTAAATATTTATTAAACATGCAGTGCTGTTGAGTTCTAATCAGAAAATACACTCTTGCCTGGTCATCATAACACATATAAACTTGACAAACATACAGAATACGCCTGAAGCATAGAAATGTTCTGCCAGAGATGGAACGGTCCATTGTTCAGACACATTGTATTTTATTGACTCGAACACTGTTTTTTATTTTGTTTTGCATCTGGCTGATGGTCTTTTGCTTTTCAATATCTGTTTTGAGCTCCAAAAACAGTTTACAGCGTCTTTACAGCCAGATTTCTTCTTTCTCTTGGTTTTTCTATCACACAGATCTCTTGACACCTTTCACCCCAGTTTAACATTATTGTTATGGCCTTAGAATGTTAATCATTTTTGTTGGTCAAGTTAAACAGAATTTTAATTGTGGATGGTCATTCAAATTATTAGGAATATAATCAATATTTATTTTGAACAGACAGTCTGGCCTCTCTGTATTTTTTACTTTATTCAGACAGGGGGAAAGCAAAGAGCCGTGGTGCTAGTGGTCACAGTGCAAAGAGTGCCATGGAAAGAAACTTAATTACATGGAAAACACCTTGATTAAAACAACCAGACTCGAGATCCGTTTCAGCCTAAAAGCAACTACTTTCTGTTAAAACCAACATGATTTTCCAAGGCTACAGATTTGAACGGGCATTCAAATAATATCCATGCAGAACAGACCAAATGGAGACTAAATTGCGTCGCCTCTTTTAATTTGACCTTGAAATATGAAAATCGACAAGTCTCTTAGGGCCTAATGAGCGTATTTTTTGTTAATACCACAGAAATACATTCGCAATTGTCCAAATGAGAAACCAGAAATCAGTGAACTACTTGGAGCCTCTGTGACCTTGCCCTTTGACCTTGAAACCAACCATTTTACTTGGAGATTCAGTGGACCCAAGAGGACAATGTCTTTGTCAAGTTTCATAAAAACCCCAGCATAACGATCCCAGTCAGAGACCACAAATCACTATCAAGCCGGAAGGACAGAAGGACACCCCAAAACACAATGTCCCCCGTTGTCCAGGAATCCATGCATTGAGACACAGAAATAAATAAACAATTGCAAACGATGGAAACAAATAATTCGAATTAGGAAATTCAGTGCACAGCCAGAACACTCCTACTGTCAAGTGTTTATTACAGAGGATGCAGTCTGCAGCCGATATATAACCAATTAGCTAAATGCTTTTTACCGGCAGAGACCCGAGTCTCCATGACAGCATAAATAACTAAAATGCTGTCTGTCAAGAGGTGTACAAGGACGCGCGCATCATTCCGCAGCCCTGTTTGAATTCTGTAATGTTTTCGGTCTTCCCTGTTTTCATTTTTCTGTTCACAAGAGGTCCGATGCATTATATTGTATTGTTCCTCAAACCGGTTATCTTCTGTCCCTGACTGCGTAGGGTATTTTAGACGAAGAGAGTTTATTCGATGCCGTCCTATAATGCCATTTTATAATGCCAAGTCTCTCTCGATTCCCCTCGTCTCCTTGGCCCGCGCTCCCTCTCCCGGGCTCGTTTTTTTCTGATCTGCGGTGTGTGCGGTGACGTGATTGTACAGTCACTGAAAGCGGAGGGTGGGGTTGCAGTGATATGGAGGTAGAGAAGGGGAGTGTCACGCGCGGAGGGTCCGTCCCCCTCTCTCCCCCCACCCCCCGGCACAAAGCTGCCGCTCGGATGCTGCGCTCCCCGTAAAACAGCGCACAGCGAGCGAGGGGTCTCCAACATGTAGATCCAAAATCTCGCATCAGCCAATGCTGTGGCACCTTCCACATATTTATTAACGGCAGCAACAATAAACAACCACAACAATAACAACAAATGCCGCTGGGTTTACACATTTATTTATTAATCGAAGCAGTCATTCTAATATGATCTCTCCATCGCTCAGTCTTTCCTCTGCATAAGCGGAACTCAGCGCGGGCGACTGCACTATTTTAGGGACCTGCATTTTTTATCAACTACCAACAAACGACAGATACCGTGCCGGGGACCCTTCATCGTTGGAACATCCAACTATTCAAATCCTGTTGTTTATTTTATTTTCATTTCAGATAAATAGGCTACTGGATTTTTTTTCTCGCCACCCCGATAACGTCCTTGGACCATGGCCTGGTAAGTCGACGGATGTCATCTTCGTACCTGATTGCACATTCATGTATCATAATGTTGATGGTTTTATTTTATTACTGCAAACATATTGTCCTGCCAGGCGCGTCTATGCGTGCGTTAGCATCCGAAAATACACGCGAGCATTTTTACTGTTTTAGAAGAAAATCTTCAAAAACCAATCATATACATTTGAGCTTTTATCAGCACTAACTAATATATATCACAACTGTATTTGGGCAAAATACAGGCGCAAATAATTACAATCCAATTGCTGTACCTCGGTTTAATTTAGAAAATAGAAATCACTATAGACTACTTCGAATGGATATGCATTTTCCGTTGTGGCAGCATCGGCTCGTGCTGCTTCCATATTCATTAGTTTATTGATGTTATTTTAGTCGCTGCATGCAGAGGTTGCAGCGCCCGGGTTTCTGCGTCTAAATGAGCTATGTAGCCTACCAGTAAGCGCGTGAGAACAGGGCGATGAAGTGGGGGAAAGAGTGTGTACGCTGGAGCAGTACCGGCACATACACCGGTAACCTTGCGGAGGGCTTTGCGTGTACGCTGGCCGGGGTGCTGCACACTCGTACCATCTTACGTCTTCCACGGTTAAGCACTCGGCCGTGTCTATCCTCTGCTCAAGCGAACGCTGAGGTTTTTAAATATTAAACGCGCATGGTTTAAATGTTATTTTCTCTACGTATAATAAATGATAGAACACTATAAATTTAATAATAATAATAGTAATAATAATATACTGTTTTATCGCGCATGGGCGCTCGTGGGAGGGGTATGTAAAGATAACCTGGTTTTGCTGGGGCTAAGGTGAACAGTTAATCTGAAGGTGAAAAGTACAAGATGTTTTATCTTTTAAAACGCACACATCGAGCCGGGCGGTTACCACTAGCCGAGTATTTTATTGTTTTACTAATTCTCCCTAATCATCTTTTCCTCTGGCTCCGCATCTCGCACACGCGTACGTTCTCACATTGGTGCAATGCCATGTTTGGTTCGGCGACAGTGATGATTTTTTTTTCAGTCACCGCAGGGTAGGAGGGCTGTTGTGATCCCGTGCAGTCGAACTTGATAGCTGTGTGCGTCGCCGATTCTCGCGAGGGATTGGCCATTTTTACTTGATCGTGAAGCGAAGACCTTTATTGCTATTGGGATTTTACCTTTTTTTGTTGGTGAAGAGGGCGGTACAGAGGGGACAGCCTGGTTCAGGGGAGAGGGGTTTGATTGATCAGTGAAGGATGGTTTCTGAGAAATGCCTCAGAACAGGATGCTACCTGCTGGATGCCAGCCCAGTTACTATACTGTAGGCTACTCTCTACTGTTCGTGCTATTCCCCAGCAAAATTCCATTCATACCATCATTAGACAAATCCCCGATTAAATCACGAATGATCCTTTATACAAATGGGCTTATTTTTAAATACGTGGATTGACGTTCTTTCACTAGTCATTATATCCCGCTGACATTTGGGCGCAGATAAGCCTGATGAATTATCAGGTCATAGATATCTATTATAGTCGTGGTTTGGACCAAGCCTCCTCTTTTCCTCATACATGTTATTTTCAATGTCAAACAAACCAATTTCACCAGATATAATAACATATCATTTATATTTTATATGTACACACACACAGACGAGACAATACTGCAATGAAACCACAAAAAAATAATTTCAGACAATTATAATATTTTGTTGGTAAAACTTGTGTAGTTATTGGTCATGCTAATTGTGAATTTCAGTGAATTTGACAGCACACTTACTCATCTCGGCACAGAGTGAGAGTTTGACTTGTGTTTGCAGTCTAGAGCCCAAACAAAACTGTTTTCATCTTGAAGTTCAAGGTAAAACTATTTCCTGCTCGTGCTCCAAGGATGAAAGAATCCCCAAAATAGCACGCAGTCCAGCCACATCTGACTGATCAAACTAAAGCCTATTCTATTCCCGCAACATCGAATCCTATGACACAGCCCCATCCTCATGATACATAACACCTCATCATATGACGTCATGCTATGTGGCATCATACTACATGCTAGTATGGAATAAGGCATCACACCGAATGGTATAACGCTAAATGGGTGCACACTACAGGGCATCATGTGTAGTATAGCATTATATAGCATAACGCTGCAGAGTATCACAGTGCCCTTCATTATTAGAATCCCTCAATATGGTATTGTGCTACCTGACATCATGCGCTACAGTACCAAGCTACATATCACCATGCTACATAGCTATCAATATACCACATCAGGCTACATAGCAATCAGTATACTACAGCATGCTACATAGTATCACTCAATACACCATAATGCTGCATAGCACCACTCTATACAGCATAATTCTACAGACATAGCATCACTCTATACAGCATCATGCTACAGACACAGCACCACTCTACACAGCATCATGCTACAGACATAGCACCACTCTGTACAGCATCATGCTACATACATAGCATCACTCTATACAGCTTCATACTGCATATATAGCATCACTCTATACAGCATCATGCTACAGATATAGCACCACTCTATACAGCATCATGCTACAGACATAGCATCACTCTATACTGCTTCATGCTAAATAAATAGCATCACTCTATACAGCATCATGCTACATACATAGCATCACTCTATTCAGCTTCATGCTAAATAAATAGCATCACTCTATACTGCATCATGCTACAGATATAGCACCACTCTATACAGTATCATGCTACAGACATAGCATCACTCTATACAGCATCATGGTACAGACATAGCACCACTCTATACAGCTTCATACTACATATGTAGCATCACTCTATACTGCATCATGCTACATACATATCATCACTCTATACAGCATCATGCTACAGACATAGCATCACTCTATACAGCATCATGCTACATAGCATCACTCTATACAGCATAATGCTACAGACATAGCATCACTCTATACAGCATCATGCTACAGATATAGCACCACTCTATACAGCTTCATACTACATAGCATCACTCTATACAGCATCATGCTACATAGCATCACTCTATACAGCATAATGCTACAGACATAGCATCACTCTATACAGCATCATGCTACAGATATAGCACCACTCTATACAGCTTCATACTACATATATAGCATCACTCTATACACCATCATGCTACAGACATAGCATCACTCTATTCAGCTTCATGCTAAATAAATAGCACCACTCTATACAGCATCATGCTACAGACATAGCATTACTCTATACAGCATCATGCTACAGACATAGCATCACTCTATACAGCATCATGCTAGATACATAGCACCACTCTATACAGCTTCATGCTACAGATATAGCACCACTCTATACAGCTTCATACTACATAGCACCACTCTATACAGCATCATGCTACAGACATAGCACCACTCTATACAGCATCATGCTACATACATAGCATCACTCTATACAGCATCATGCTACAGACATAGCACCACTCTATACAGCTTCATGCTACAGATATAGCACCACTCTATACACCATCATGCTACAGACATAGCATCACTCTATTCAGCTTCATGCTAAATAAATAGCACCACTCTATACAGCATCATGCTACAGACATAGCATTACTCTATACAGCATCATGCTACAGACATAGCATCACTCTATACAGCATCATGCTAGATACATAGCACCACTCTATACAGCTTCATGCTACAGATATAGCACCACTCTATACAGCATCATACTACATAGCACCACTCTATACAGCATCATGCTACAGACATAGCACCACTCTATACAGCATCATGCTACAGACATAGCACCACTCTATACAGCATCATACTACATAGCATCACTCTATACAGCTTCATACTACATAGCATCACTCTATACAGCATCATGCTACAGACATAGCACCACTCTATACAGCTTCATGCTACAGATATAGCACCACTCTATACAGCTTCATACTACATAGCATCACTCTATACAGCATCATGCTACATAGCACCACTCTATACAGCATCATGCTACAGATATAGCACCACTCTATACAGCTTCATACTACATAGCATCACTCTATACAGCATCATGCTACAGACATAGCACCACTCTATACAGCTTCATGCTACAGATATAGCACCACTCTATACAGCTTCATACTACATAGCATCACTTTATACAGCATCATGCTACAGACATAGCACCACTCTATACAGCATCGTGCTACAGACATAGCACCACTCTATACAGCATCGTGCTACAGACATAGCATCACTCTATACAGCATTATGCTACAGACATAGCACCACTTTATACAGCATCGTGCTACAGACATAGCATCACTCTATACAGCATCATGCTACAGACATAGCACCACTCTATACAGCATCGTGCTACATACATAGCATCACTCTATACAGCATCATGCTACAGACATAGCACCACTCTATACAGCATCGTGCTACAGACATAGCATCACTCTATACAGCATCGTGCTACAGACATAGCATCACTCTATACAGCATCATGCTACAGACATATCATCACTCTATACAGCATCATGCTACAGACATAGCACCACTCTATACAGCATCGTGCTACAGACATAGCACCACTCTATACAGCATCGTGCTACAGACATAGCACCACTCTATACAGCATCATGCTACATACATATCATCACTCTATACAGCATCATGCTACAGATATAGCATCACTCTATACTGCATCATGCTACAGATATAGCATCACTCTATACTGCATCATGCTACAGATATAGCATCACTCTATACAGCATCATGCTACAGACATAGCACCACTCTATACAGCATCATGCTGCAGACATAGCACCACTCTATACAGCTTCATACTACATAGCATCACTCTATACAGCATCATGCTACGGACATAGCACCACTCTGTACAGCATCATGCTACAGGGAAACATGGTGCAGCTTCGTAGCCTGACTCTACTTACTGCACAACAGAATGCTGCCTGGCATCGGGGTTCTACCGTGCAGTGAAGAAATAGGAGGCTGAAAAAGCCATTTTCCCATTTAATATCTTCAGACTACGGTGGTACAGATTTTTATAACCTGCAGAATTTATGTTTTTTCTTGTTATTCTGAAAACTACAGTGATGTCTACACACTTGTTTAATGAGTGCTCCTTGCTGGACACCAGGCTGGGATCAGATGCATCTCAGAAGTGGTGTTATTGAAATAAAGTGCCGTCTTTCAAATTTCAGCATGAAGGAAAGCCTGCGGTTACAGAGAGGGAAAGGGCGGGGAAAAACGAGTTGAAAAGATAGAGGAGCAAAATGAAAGAATGTACAGAATGTATATCATTAAATAGCGGCAGCCATGTCTGTTTATCACTCTGGGCTGTGACACACAGATGACACTGCAGTCAGGAAGCTCATGCAATGAAACCTTTGTATTGATCTGAGGATTTCACTGCATAAATTTGTGTTAATTTCAGTCCCTTTAACTGTCAAGAGATTCACAAATATATTACTACATTTTGTACAAATACTTATCTATATTAAAGGGCTCATCTACTGGAATAAACATTAACTTGGTATGTAGTTTATTGGTTAATGGTAATTTAAGCGTATCTCTTACTTGGTTCCCAATTCAAAATTGTTCACAATTTTGTTATTTACATTTTAAAAAACGGAGGCCTTCTGAATGCTATTACATTAATGCAAACCATGACTACCACACCCTTGGATACTAAGGGCAGACAGCAACCCTTCAGAAAGGGAGATGGTGTCCATTAAAGGCCACGGTATTTAAAAGTGAATTAAAACATGTATTTGAATTCTGAACCAAATTAGAAATGCTCTCAATTTCTTATTCTTTGCATTTATAGTTAATTTTTTTCAGTTCACTTAAAATAAACATATGACTTATACAAGCACATTACTGTATTTTGCAAATATGACTGCACTATACACACATCACTATGTTGCACAAATAGACACACACACACATATGTATATATATGTATATACATATCAGACCTGGGTCAAATACGTATTTGTTTGGGATTCAAATACTTTTCTACACTTTACCAAGTTTGTCTGGTCTATTGGAACTATGACATTCTCTCAAAAAGTGCAAACCCCACCTTTTGGTTGCATCAGGCGAGATCAACAGAGCACAGAAAAGTATTTGAAATCAAAACAAATACGTATTTGACCCAGGTCTGATACATACTGTATATAGATTATAATAAATTTGCCAGTCGGCCCTACGTGTAGTTGAGAATTGTCATAGAAAAACTACTACCCGTCTTGCACTCCCAAAAACAATGACTTAACAAGCTGTACAACATCAAAAATAAAGAATATACGCATATCCATTTTAGAGAAACTTCTGGAAAGCACTAGGTAGACAGAAACACAGGCCAGCATCAGTGAGCGAACATTGATAGGGGCCGATGTTGTTCAGCTGTTCAGCTATAGGGGTGTACAAAATGACTGTAGATCAGGGGTCCTCAGTCTTATCCAGAAAGGGCCGGTGTGGGTGCAGGCTTTTGTTCCAGCCAAGCAGTAACACACCTGATTCTACTAATCAACCCCTTGGAATCTTTGCTAAGCACCTTGATTAGTAGAATCAGGTGTGTAACTGCCCAGTTGGAACAAAAGCCTGCACCCACACTGGCCCTTTCTGGATCAGATTGAGGACCCCTGCTGTAGATCATTATATAGGTTTGTGAGACCATTCGTGTCGAACACATCTAATTTCCAAATTCTGTCTGCAAGACAGACAATCCGCAAATTCTGTTTCAAACAATCCACAATAATTATTTCGTAACATTAGCAATTGCCTGATGTTCAATTTAAGCAGCCGCCAAGTTTTAATTTTATTTAATAGGCCCCATCTTCGTTTTTTCAAACTCAGTTTTCAAATACTGACAAAGACATAATCGCTGTAAGTCAAGGCAAGCCAAGTAAAGTTGAAGCACTGAATCACACCTTTTTGCACGCATTGACTGAAGACAGCGGGTCATCGTTTGGTCCAGGTGAGTAATAATCCGAAGCATTGCAGGCAAGCAGCACTCAAGGCAAAAAGCAACGTTCCACGCAAAGATATCGAAGCAAATCGAAGAAGAAATCAAAAGGGCAAAAGACGCACTCCAGCACTTAAAGATTCAAGGCGTAACGGTAGTACTTTAAAGAACGTTATACGTAGTGCAGTGGTTGAAAACTGTAGGCCGGTGGTGTCTTACAAACTTCCCACATTTTGAACATGGCGTGAGCACTGAGATGCCATCTTTAAAGTTCCCCAACAGTATTTCAAAGTAAAAGTAAGTAAGTAAATGAATAAATAAATGACAGTCTTTCACACATAAATGGGCTGCCATTATCCGTTATTTCTGTATCAAGATATCCAATAATTGTGGGCTCAAGAAATTGGATATATATTTCTACAAAAAACTTAAAAGTGGTTCCTACACTTTATCACCGTGGTACAGAAATATGTTACTGCATTATTCAAGCATAATATTTTATTTTCTGAACTAATTTCTGCATGATGCAAACATGTTATTTGATAACACATATACATAGCGGTATTTCAGGAACATAGATATTACCATTACTGTGTATTACCAACCTGTTGTACAAGTGTTCCCAGTTTGTAATATCCACTCATATTTGTCGGTCTTTCACGTTGTAATAACACCGTACGTCATTTTGGATCACAGAAACGCAAGCGATCCCTTCATTGCCCTGGAGTACACTGTGCACACATTTGTCGCAGGCAAAATGCAGGTGCAAGATTAAGCAGAGGGGTCCCCGTTGTACACTGCAATGAGGATAACCCTGCTGACTGCTCCCCTCCCTCTATGGCCTCGGTGCACCACCCAGCCCTGTGTGAGCTATTTCGGGATTCTGAGATGATTCCGTCACAGTCCGGACGACCCATGGCATTTTGGTGTGGTCCCGCCTGCCTGCACCCCCTGCCAACTACTGCCCGCCACAGGCATTCTAAATGTCCCAAATCAATACACTCAAAATCAATAATCCTTTTATAAATGAATGCAGTGTCTCTTATCTCCGCCCCCTGAACTTTAGTGGCTGGGTTTAGCTCCAGATTAGGACCGACAGTGTAGCACATTTGCTGAAGTCCTTTGCACATGTGAAATTTAGATCCGGACCACCGCTGCTCTGAAGCAGTGAATTTCTGCCAGTCAGCGATTGCGGACCAGGAGTGGGTGTGTGAAAGGTGGCGTTTGTGGCCGGGGTGGGGGGGTCGGGGGGGTGGGTGAGGCGGTTTCCTCTGACTGAAGTGGACGCAACGTGTGGTTTTTAGTTTTTTTCCCCCCCTCCCTTTGGTGCCCCCGCAGATGGGTGCCACCCTAGGTAACCGCCTTTGTCACCCGTGCCAGAGATTCTTTTATTAATGAGGCAATATGTCAACAGCGCAGATACAATGGATAGACTGTGTAGCATCATTCAGTAGCGCTAGCTTAGCATTTTACCACACCTGCTGCGCTTTATGGCTCACGTCCTAACCTGACAAGTTGAGATGCTAAATGTTTTGGTCTTCTGTCTTCTGTAAAACTGTTTCAGTGCCAAAAGTGCAAATTCATCTCAAAAATGCTCTTTTAGCTGGATAAATATTAGTGGTCATGCCTCATGATTCACCATACAGACAAGGCACACAAGTTTTTTAAAATCATGCATAAAGAATAAAAAATGGGAAGAAAACATTTATAATTATTGTTATCAGGGTTTAAGTAGTGAACTTAATGACATTCCCAGTTGACTTCCATTAATTTTTTTCAGCTGGTGACAGACTGAGCGCTCTTTTGTACTAAAACTACCCACAATCCATACCACAGCCGTTCATTATGAATGGGAGATTTGCTAATTGTTGCTACCATTCATTTCCACGAGCGTTATGGCGAATGCTAGCACCTGACCAATCTCTGCTAAAACTGTCCCTGCCTATGCCTAGAACTGGCCCTCCCTATGCCTAGAACTGGTCCTGTCTCTGCCTAGAACTGCCCTGCCTATGCCTAGAACTGCCCTGCCTATGCCTAGAACTGCCCTGCCTATGCCTAGAACTGACCCTGCCTCTGCCTAGAAATGGCCCTGCCTAGAACTGGCCCTGTCTATGCCTAGAACTGCCCTGCCTATGCCTAGAACTGGTCCTGTCTCTGCCTAGAACTGGCCCTACCTATGCCTAGAACTGGTCCTGTCTCTGCCTAGAACTGGCCCTGCCTATGCCTAGAACTGGCCCTGCCTCTGCCTAGAAATGGCCCTATCTAGAACTGCCCTGACTATGCCTAGAACTGACCCTGCCTCTGCCTAGAACTGGCCCTGCCTAGAACTGCCCTGTCTATGCCTAGAACTGTCCCTGCCTATGCCTCGAAATGGCCCTGACTATGCCTAGAACTGGCCCTGCCTATGCCTAGAACTTTCCCTGCCTC
Source organism: Anguilla anguilla (assembly GCF_013347855.1). NCBI lineage: Eukaryota > Metazoa > Chordata > Actinopteri > Anguilliformes > Anguillidae > Anguilla > Anguilla anguilla. The sequence continues at coordinate 37,312,476 of NC_049211.1, read as the reverse complement.
TGCCTGGAACTGACCCTGAGCTGTAATATGCCATTTTAACACCATGGCTGATGAAAGCAGTTTGGAAGCAGCCAACTGCCACTTCTGTATGATGTGGTGAGAATACCCTGCTGACGGAACCCCTCCCGCTCCAGGTGATGCCATGGCCAGTTTCACAGGGCCACATGAGACGCCTTGCCACAGTTGGCATTGGTATGGTCAGTTTGAATCGAGACCACATGACACATAATTGTACAGAGAGTCAGCTAAATATTTTGTCCAATGGTCTTATATTGATATATTCATGATCCACCCAAATGATGCTGGATTTAACTTGTGGTTATTATTCTTATTTTTATTATCACTTATTATTATTATTATTACAGTAGAATTTTTTCTGTATGTTCATTTGAACTCTGCTTTGGAATGTATCGGGAGAGATAAACAGTTTAACATGCTATACGTGTAGACAGGCTGTGTTTGCAGTGTATCACCAGAGCAAGAAAGAATGGTTGTTGTCCTTCTAATATTTTTCTCCTTCTCTCTCACTTTTCTTCTCCAGGTTCCAGGTGATCATAACACACAACTGTTCGAAACCCTGACCCCTGACCTTTGACCTGTGACCTCTTTCTCCCTGACCTGCCCCCCATCCCTCCTTCCAGTACCCGGATGTCAGCCGTTCTCCTTTTCTCTGCTCCTCCCCCCTCCTCTGTCCAGCTATCGATGGATTGGGACCACCCCCACACCTTTGTTTGATGTGTGGGGGGGGGGACAAGGGAAAGAAAAGTTCGATGAACAGTGAAAAGAGAAGGAAAGAGAGAGAAAGAGAAAGGAAAACCGGAGGAAGAAACAAAACCTAAACCCCAAAGAAACAGCGATACGGTCTGACCGAAGCCGGAAGAGTGGAGGAAGAGGAGGAAACAGAGAAGTCCAAAAAGATTCTCCTCCTGCCCCATGTCCCCAAGAAATAATGTAAAAAAAAACTCAACGGGAAACAAAATAGTTGTTGACAGAAAATAAGCTAAGAAACCAGGAGAGATTTCCACCATGGGGGATTTAACCAACAGTGCTGTGGAGTTCTGCCCCAAAAGCCAGAGAGGGGGCGGGGCTTCTGGTGCGGGGGCGGAGCCGAACCATGGGGCGGCGTTCGGGGTCACCCTGGATGAGCTGCGGGCGCTGATGGAGCAGAGGGGCTCAGAGGCGCTGCAGAAGATCCAGGAGACTTACGGCGACACGGCAGGGCTGTGCAGACACCTCCGGACTTCTCCCAGCGAGGGTGAGAGAAAGCGCAAATCACTCTCTCTCTCTCCCTCTCTCTCTCGGTGAACAGTCTGTGCATGTGTGTGTGTGTGTGTGTGTGTGCGCGTACATGTGTGTGTGTGTACAAGCTGTGTGTGCGTGTGCGTGTGTGAGAGAGTTCATGTGTGTGTGTGAGAGAGAGAGCTTGTGTGTGTGTGTGTGTGTGTGTGAGAGAGAGTTCATGTGTGTGTGTGTGTGTGTGTGTGTGTGTGTGTGATCTCTCAACCTCTGTGGTGAGAGATCACATACATCTCTGTGTTGAGAATATCTGTTTCCCTGTCTCTCTCTGTCTTTGTGTGTGAGCTAACTCTTAGTCCTTCTCTGTCTGTTTGTGAACTGTCCCTCCCTCTCTTTTTCCTCTCCTCTGTCTGGCCAGATCTCTCTCAGTTCAATTCAGTCAAATTAAATTCAAGTTCAAGTTAAATTCGATTCAGTACATGTTCACTTTAAATTCAAATAGAACTCTTTTGGTAAATGGAACTGTAGATAATAGACTTCTCAATAACAAATATGCAGCTGAAGCATAGAAATAAACAAAATGGTAAGTTTTGAAGAGGATTTTTTGAATTTGATTCACTGAATGGAGAATGTTTGCCTTGGTTTATCTCCTTCCTCATAGCGCTCTCTCTGTGACTGGGCCTTTTGTGTTCACCTGTGCTTGCGAGCACCTGCGTTGTGTGTGTGGGGCGCTCCTGCTTTACTGAAGATTTGAGTTTGTTGCCTGTGCTCTTCTTGGTCTATTTGTGCTGATGTCGGGTCTCTACGTGAAACACAGCTTGTGATCACGTGGTCAGATTTGATTCCGTGCGCCCAGACAGTGTAAGCTCACCGCAGATTTTATTAAGTGAACTTACCTGCATGAGCAGACTGATCACCAGATCCCCACAGTGGCCTGTTTACCCAACTAAAACAGGTCAGGATTAAACAAAATCTCCCTCCCTCCCTCTCGCTCTCTCACACGTGCACGCACACACACAGGCGCACACGCACATGCACACACACACGCACACTCACACACACACACGTGTACACACACACACACACGTGCACACGCACATGCACACACACACACACGTGTACACACACACACACACACACACACATGCACATGCACGCACACGCACACGCACATGCACACACACGTACACGCACACGCAGACGCACACACACACTACGCTAAACTTGCTGCAGTATTGCTGCTCTCCTCCTACCTGCTCGCATACCCTTGTTCCCTCACATCAGCTCCCATAATGCATTGCTCATGCTTTGTCTGTCCCATTGTTGAAGCCGAAAACAATGAAGCTTATGAAACCGATCCCTTAACCTCACAGGTCTTATTGATCAGATAAGCTCAATTTACCAGGTGTGCCTTACACCCCTTTTTCCTGTGTCTCCCTCTGCAGCCACGCCCCTTTTGTCTGTGACTCCACGGGGTCAAAAATGACCTGGCCTCGCCATCACTTTTTTGATCAACCCTTTTTAAACCCAAAATCTATTTTGCATGTAGAAACAACCTGTCACTCATCAACAAATTGTTTAATAACTGTGTTCTCCTACTTCACAGTCCAGAGACCCTGTATTTAGTCTGTCTAAACTCATTTTTAGTGCAAAAAAAAAAAAATCATAATTGATTTTTTTGCTGTAAGGGATGGGTGGCATTTAGCTTGGATTATAAATTCTAATTCATAACTGCAAGGACAAAAAAGGCCCATAAGAGAGTCGTGTTGCCCTGATGGTGTGCCGCTTTTATAACGATATAAAATAGGAAATATTTGGCTTTTTCTAAAGGTAGGATCATTCCTGGAAAAGTCATCAAATTTCCTGCTGAAAAATGTTAAATTATGGAGATTTCACTGCTGTTTTTTTCTTTTTTTTCCTGGCAACACAAAGGTTAAAAATACATCCATTCTGGCTATTTAATACAACCATTCTCTCCTTTAAACGAAGCGTCTTTTTTTCTTTCCTTCAGTAACCACTGTCTGTAACTCCCTTAATAAACATGTCCCTTCTCTCTGACTTCCTCAGTGAACACTTCTCATAGCTCTGTGACTCTGTCAGTAAACAGCCCAATTCTGTGACTCTGTCAGTAAACAGCCCAAATCTGTGACTCTGTCAGTAAACAGCCCAATTCTGTGACTCAACCAGAAAACACGCCCCCTTTGTGTGTCCGCACCAGAAACCATATATCATGCCAACCTTAAGCCCAGCAGAAAAACAGTTCAAGTATTTTTATTTTTTGACATAATACAAGTATCTTGAGGTGAAAGTGAAAGTATTTTCAAAAATAGGATGTATTTTATCGGTGTTGAATGTCTATTGTAGTGTGGGTTTCAGCATAGTAGAATATAGGGTTCCAGAGGCCTGAGACTCATGTCATGTATAGGGGGCAAAAATGAATTAATATAAGGATATGAGGCTTTATTCTTCAAAGAAAATAAGAGAAAGAAGTCAGTATTTCACCAGTACAGAAACCAAATACTGCTGACAAAGAGCGGGATGGGGAGAGAGAGAGAGAGAGAGAGAGAGAGAGAGAGGGAGAGAGAGAGAGGGAGAGAGAGATTGCCGCATTGTCAAGGACACACCAAGGGGAGAAGGAGAGAGAGAATGAGAGAACTCTAGAGATAGGAGAGAGAGCGCAAGAAATAACATTACAGAGGCAGAGCAATGGGGAGGGAAAGACAGAGAGAGAGAGAGAGAGAGAGAGAGAGAGAGAGGGGGGGGGAAGTGATCGAGCGCAGTGTTAGGTCTTTCAGTCCTTTTTCCTACAGAGAGGCACCTGCCGATGGTAGGATTCCCCTCCCCCCCACCACCGCTCCTGTTTCCTGTTACACAAGCCCGAAAACTCTGCCGGGCGTAAGCGTTCGGGCTGCCTCCGCTGGAAAGATCACGTTGAGTCCCAGATTCGCCCGCGGACTCTGGGAGCGCGGCGCGTGACGCAGGCCCGGGCGTAGTAGCGGCGATGTCTCTGTTTCAGCATCTCGCCCTCCGTGTGCGTGCGCGACTCCTCTCCACTCCCCAGATCCCTCTCTGCGATTTCAGCAGCGTCCAATCGGCGCGACCAATCAGCGCGGGCCGCGTGGTACCGGTGACATATTTCAGCGAGTAAAAAAACGACAGGAAGTTGAGTTTAACACTCATTGTGCTTGACTCCTTCATCGCCATGGCAACTGCAAGCTTGCAAGCTGACACAATGAGGACCAGGCTGCTGTTCTTTCATTTTTTTTCTTTTTTCTTTTCTGTTCGGAAATATTTCTGCTTTCATCCTTCATTTCCTCCTCTTCCTCTTCCTCTTCTTTAAAACGCAGACTCTCCACCTTTTGACGAAAATCACTAGAAACCTATTTTTGGCTGTACATTGAAATGCTAATACAGTGCAGTATTAAAATTCATCAGCAGTAATGATTGCACAGAATGTGTCATAATGCTGAGGCATTCTATGATATGAAAGAGATGTGAAATGACGGATTGAGACGATGCATCGGAGGGGATGGAGCGATGTGGGCACTTATCTGGGCAAGCAGTAAAAGGAAGAAACAGAAACGAAAACAAAGAATGGACAACAAGAAATAAATGCCCAGCAGAGGAAGGAGAGTGAGAAGGGTGGAGATGGATAGAGGGAGAAGGAAGAATGAAAGACAGAGAGAGAGAAAAAGCGAATGAGATGCAGAGAAAGTGTTGTCGGTGACAGCAGGTGAAGTTTGGCAGGAGGACGTGTGGAGTGTGTGACAGTCTGGTTGAGTTTCAGTGCCAGAGCTGTGGCCCCACAGAGAGATAGACACATACTGATGCAGCCATCTGCACACACACACACACACACACTCACACACACACACACACTCAGATACACACACACACACACGCACACACTCACACACACACACACATGCACAAACACACACTCACACACACACACGCACACACATGTACACACACATACAGACACACACACACATACACACACAGACACGCACAGACACACACACGCACACACACTTACATACACACACACGTACACACACATAAAGACACACACACACACACACTTACATACACACACACGTACACACACATACAGACATACACACACACAGACACGCACACACACACACACACACACTCACACACACACATGCACAAACACACACTCATACACACACGCACACACACACATGCACAAACACACACTCACACACACACGCGCACACACATGTACACACATACAGACACACACAGACACGCACAGACACACACACGCACACACACTCACGTACACATACATACACACACAGTCACAAAGACAAACACACACACACTCACATACACACACACATGCACACATGCATGCAGACACATGCACACATACATACACACACACAGACAACACACATACACAAGCATGCACACATGCACACACACACACACACAAATTCATGCACGCCAGGGGCCTAAGCGTATCCAGGTGGATCACAGGCCTACCCAATCAAATGGCAATAATGAAATATGCCTTTTTGTTTGTTTTAATTTGCATCTTTTAAGATAATGAATTTGATTGGTTTTCGGTGCCTGTCATCATTGTATTGTGGGCAGTTAAAACTGTGGGATATTGAGAAAGTTCCTGCACATGGTTAGAATGAGGAGTGGCGTAGTTGTCTTCTGAGTAAATAAGAGCATTCCGAATTAGTTTGAGATATGTTACCTCCTCCGCAGCAAGACGTCAACGGTACGCCAGAATTATGTAGCTGCAGTTTTCATGCCTGCTGAGGCAATCTTACTGTGACGTGGTCTCTGAAGGTGCTGTCTCATACGTTGGCAGGGCGTTTATGTTCCCCACTAGAGATGTTGTCAGTGAAAAATCTAGTATGTTTACAAAGATTGTCGGCCTTTAAAAGTTGCATGGCTGACGACTTTCTGGCTGTGGCAGGGCACGCTACGTTCGAGGGTTTTTAAGTTTGCTGGTCTTGTTTTCCCCGTTTACTTTGTCGTGTATGTCCCAGCCATTAGATTTTAATTTGGTTATTTCCTCTTAATCAGGGTTAATACGTTGTGCCTGTCGCAAGCGGACACAGCTTTTTTGGGGGGGGGGGGGGGGGGGGGGGGCCTATATGAAGCGTCTATGTGAAGCCTGGGCTCTCCTTGTCGCAAACTTGGTCTTGCTGTAATATTGATTTTAAAACGAAAAACACATTTCCATAATCGTTTTTTGTACTACCATAAGGCAGTAGAGTTGGAATAGTTGGGACGATGACCACAATACCTTTAGGAATACATGTCACATGATAGCTCCAAAAAACGCTGTGGAAAGGTTATGCAAGCCTGCCCAAAATGTATTTTTTTTTGCCTACGCCACTACGCACACATGTACACACACACAGATACACACCTCACACAAACACATATTCACGCACACACACATGCACACACATGCGCATACACGCACACACACACATGTACATGCACACACACACACATACACGTGCGCACATGCACGTACACGCACAAGCACGCACACATGCACACACACACACACACACCTCACACACACACACACACACACACTTGTGCGCATACACGCACACACACACACACACATTTCAGCATTGTTCCCATCACTCACACTGTGTCCATCCATACATCTGTCAGTCATGCTCAAATGTGCCAAATGTGCCAGTTGTTGGAGCAGTTGTTTGCAGTAGATGGTGCCTTATATTAGTATTTTTAATTAAATGAAATTATTATGACAACTACTTTAGCACACATTCCTATCCCTGAATCATACTGAATTTTTATCAATTTATGCAATTCAGACGAAGTAGCTCACTTAAGAGAACCACAGCTGTGGCACAGCTGGGATTTAAACCTCCAGCCTCTGTAGAAACCAACAGTGCACTGGCGTGAGATGTAGTTTGCTTCAAGAACACTGGTATGGGATGTAATGGTCGCTATGGGAGCCCTGGTGTGAGATGCAGTGGTCGCTATGGGAACCCTGGTGTGAGATGCAGTGGCTGCTATGGGAACCATGGTGTGAGATGCAGTGGTCACTATGGGAACCCTGGTGTGAGATGCAGTGGCCGCTATGGGAACCCTGGTGTGAGATGCAGTGGTCTCCATGGGAACCCTGGTGTGAGATGCAGTGGTAGAAATTGGAACCCTAGTGTGGGATGCAGTGGTCACTATGGGAACCCTGGTGTGAGATGCAGTGGTCCCAATGGGAACCCTGGTGTGATATGCAGTGGTCGCTATGGGAACCCTGGTGTGAGATGCAGTGGTTGCAATCAGAACCCTAGTGGGGGATGCAGTGGTCGCTGTGGGAACCCTGGTGTGAGATGCAGTGATTGCTATGGGAACCCTGGTGTGATATGCAGTGATTGCTATGGGAACCCTGGTGTGAGATGCAGTGGTCGCTGTGGGAACCCTGGTGTGACATGCAGTGGTCACTATGGGAACCCTGGTGTGGGATGTAGTGGTCGCTATGGGAACCCTGGTGTGAGATGCAGTGATTGCTATGGGAACCCTGGTGTGAGATGCAGTGGTCGCTGTGGGAACCCTGGTGTGACATGCAGTGGTCACTATGGGAACCCTGGTGTGGGATGTAGTGGTCGCTATGGGAACCCTGGTGTGAGATGCAGTGGCCGCTATGGGAACCCTGGTGTGGGATGTAGTGGTCGCTATGGGAACCCTGGTGTGAGATGCAGTGGCCGCTATGGGAACCCTGGTGTGACATGCAGTGGTCACTATGGGAAACCCTGGTGTGGGATGTAAGTGGTCACTATGGGAACCCTGGTGTGAGATGCAGTGGTCGCTATGGGAACCCTGGTGTGAGATGCAGTGGTTGCAATCAGAACCCTAGTGGGGGATGCAGTGGTCGCTGTGGGAACCCTGGTGTGAGATGCAGTGATTGCTATGGGAACCCTGGTGTGATATGCAGTGATTGCTATGGGAACCCTGGTGTGAGATGCAGTGGTCGCTGTGGGAACCCTGGTGTGACATGCTGTGGTCACTATGGGAACCCTGGTGTGGGATGTAGTGGTCGCTGTGGGAACCCTGGTGTGAGATGCAGTGATTGCTATGGGAACCCTGGTGTGAGATGCAGTGGTCGCTATGGGAACCCTGGTGTGACATGCAGTGGTCACTATGGGAACCCTGGTGTGGGATGTAGTGGTCGCTATGGGAACCCTGGTGTGAGATGCAGTGGCCGCTATGGGAACCCTGGTGTGACATGCAGTGGTCACTATGGGAACCCTGGTGTGGGATGTAGTGGTCGCTATGGGAACCCTGGTGTGAGATGCAGTGGCCGCTATGGGAACCCTGGTGTGACATGCAGTGGTCACTATGGGAAACCCTGGTGTGGGATGTAGTGGTCGCTATGGGAACCCTGGTGTGAGATGCAGTGGTCGCTATGGGAACGGTGATTCAGATGGGTCGCTCTCCCTCGGCAGGCCTGTCCGATAACCCAGCAGACCTGGAGAAGCGGGGGGAGGTGTTTGGGCAGAACTTCATCCCCCCGAAGCAGCCCAAGACCTTCCTGCAGCTGGTGTGGGAAGCCCTGCAGGACGTAACGCTCATCATCCTGGAGATCGCTGCCATCATCTCCCTCGGGCTGTCCTTCTACCAGCCCCCAGGGGAGGAGAGCGAAGGTGAGGAGAGAGGGAGGGAGGGAGGGAGGGAGGGATCGCGATTTGGGAGAGAGGGAAGAATAGAGACGTGGAGGGAGGGAAAGATTGGGAGGGAGAGACAGACAGTGTCAGCTTACTCTTTTTATGATCAAATGTTTTGTTACTATTTATCTCATATTTGATGTACTACAAAATATGTTGGGTAGTGTTTAGTGAATTTGCATGTGTATAATGTAACTGAACTGAGCTGCACAGAAAGGGAGAGAGAACGATAAGTTGAGTGGCCTGCCAGGTTGTGTAGTAGAAGGCCTCAACTCTCGGAATTTTAAAGACCAGGCTTGATAAGGTTATGGATCCTATCTAGTTTGCAGGTAAACGGTGAGCACTAGTTACCCTTTAGTGGTAGGAAAATGGCGAGCATTGTTGGGCTGAATGGCCTGTTCTCCTTCTCATGTTATTTTATGTTATGTCAGGAAAATGAGAGAAATCAATCACCACTGGAATATACATTCCTCTGCTGTGAAAACTCTCTCTGGACCTGCCACCCCAAAATTCTCCTTTCCTCTCTTTCTGGTCCCTGTTCAACCTGTCAACCTGTCAACCTGTCGACCTTCCAAACCTGTTCTGAACCCGTCGCCCCCCTGCCCAACCCTACCCCACCCCCTCGCTCCCCGCCCCCCCCCCCCCCCCCCCCGACCCCCCAGGCTGTGGGAAAGGAAGTGCAGGAGCCGAGGACGAGGGCGAGGCCGAGGCGGGGTGGATCGAGGGCGCGGCCATCCTGCTGTCCGTCATCTGCGTCGTCCTGGTGACGGCCTTCAACGACTGGAGCAAGGAGAAGCAGTTCCGCGGGCTGCAGAGCCGCATCGAGCAGGAGCAGCGCTTCACCGTGGTGCGCAACGGCAGCGTCATC